>NW_024430940.1:0-51595 GCF_017639785.1 Mesocricetus auratus
ATGTCACAGTCAATAATTGTAGGTCACAGTCAAATATATTGATGTCACACTGTATAATTGTGATGTCATATCGCAGTATAGTGATGTCACCATGTATAATTGTGTTCAGAGAGTATTATAGTGATGTCACCAGTCAATAAATGTGATGTCATAGTGCAGTATTATGGTGTCACAGTGAATAATTGTAGGTCACAGTCCATTATATTGATGTCACAGTGTATAATTGTGATGTCATATCACACTACAATGATGTCACAGTGTATAATTGTGTTCATAGAGCACTATAGCTGATGTCACAGTGAATAATTGTGATGTCATAATGCAGTATATTAATGTCACAGTGTATAATTGTGATGTCATATTGCACTATAATGATATCACAGTGTATAATTGTGTTCATAGTAGCACTATAGTGTCATCACAGTCAATAAATGTGATGTCATACTGCAGTATATAGATAACACAGTGTATAATTGTGATGTCATATTGCACTATAGTGATGTCACAACGTATAATTGTGTTCATAGAGAATATATTGATGTCACAGTCAATAATTGTGATGTCATATAGCAGTATATTGATGTCACAATGTATAATTGTGATGTCATATCGCATTATAGTGATGTCACAGTGTATAATTGTGTTCATAGAGCACAATAGTGATGTCACAATCAATAATTGTGATGTCATAATGCAGAATATTGATAACACAGTGTATAATTGTGATGTCACAGTGCAAGATATGTGATGTCACAGTGTAAAATTGTGATGTCATATTGCACTATAATGATGTCACAGTGTATAATTGTGTTCATAGAGCACTATAGTGATATCACAGTCAATAATTGTGATGTCATAGTGCCAGTATTGTGATGTCACAGTCAATAATTGTGATGTCATAGTGCAGTATATTGATAACACAGTGTATAATTGTGATGTCATAGTGCAATATAGTGATATCGCAGTGTATAATTGTGATGTCATATTGCACTATAATGATGTCACAGTGTATAATTGTGTACATAGAGCACTATATTGATGTCACAGTCAATAATTGTGATGTCATAGTGCAGTATTTGATGTCACAATGTAATAATTGTGATGTCATAGTGCAGTATATTGATGTCACAGTGTATAATTGTGATGTCATAGTGCAACTATAGTGATGTCACAATGTATAATTGTGTTCATAGAGCACTATAGTCTATGTCACAGTCAATAATTGTGATTTCATAGTGCAGAATATTGATAACACAGTGTATAATTGTGATGTCACAGTGCAAGATTGTGATGTCACAGTGTAAAATTTCGATGTCATATTGCACTTTAATGATGTGTCAGTGTATAATTGTGTTCATAGAGCACTATAGTGATGTCACAGTCAATAATTGTGATTTCATAGTGCCATATTGTGATGTCACAGTCAATAAGTGTGATGTCATAGTGCAGTATATTGATAACACAGGGTATAATTGTGATGTCACAGTGCAATATAGTGATGTCACAGTGTATAATTGTGATGACTATATTGCACTATAGTGATGTCACAGTGTATAATTGTGTTCATAGAGAATATAGTGATGTCACAGTCAATAATTGTGATGTCACAGTGTATAATTGTGATGTCATATTGCAGTATAGTGATGTCACAGTGTATAATTGTGTACATAGAGCACTATATTGATGTCACAATCAATAATTGTGATGTCATAGCGCAGGATTGTGATGTCACAATCAATAATTTTGATGTCATAATGCAGTCTATTGATGTCACAATGTATAATTGTGATGATGTCATATCGCACTATAGTGATGTCACAGTGTATAATTGTGTTCAGAGAGCGTTAAAGTAATGTCACAGTCAATAAATGTGATGTCATAGTGCAGTATTGTGGTTTCACTGTGAATAATTGTAGGTCAAGTCCGTCATATTGAGGTCACAGTGTATAATTGTGTTTATAGAGCACTATAGCTATGTCACAGTCAATAATTGTGATGTCATAGTACAGTATTGTGGTGTCACAGTGAATAATTCTAGTGTCAAATCCATTATATTGTTGTCACAGTGTATAATTGTGATGTCATATCGCACTACAGTGATGTCACAGTGTATAATTTGTGTTCATAGAGCACTATAGCTGATGTCACAGTCAATAATATGTGATGTCATAGTACAGTATTGTCGTGTCACAGTCAATAATTGTAGGTCACAGTCCATTTTATTGATGTCACAGTGTATAATTGTGATTCATAGAGCACTATAGCTATGTCACAGTCAATAATTGTGATGTCATACTGCAGTATATTGATAACACAGTGTATAATTGTGGTGTTATATTGCACTATAATGATGTCACAGTGTATAATTTTCTACATAGAGCACTATAGTAATGTCATAGTCAATAATTGTGATTTCATAGTGCAGGATCGTGATGTCACAGTCAATAATTGTGACGACATAGTACAGTATATTGATGTCATGGTGTATAATTGTGATGTCATAGTGCACTATAGTGATGTCCCAGTGTATAATTGTGAGGTGATAATGTACTATCGTGATGTCACAATGTATATTGTGTCTATAGAGTACTATAGTGATGTCACATTCAATAATTGTGATGTCATAGAACAGTATTGTGTTGTCACAGTCAATAATTGTCGGTCACAGTCCATTTTGTTGATGTCACAGTGTATAATTCTGAAGTCATATCGCACTATAGTGATATCACAGTGTATAATTGTGTTCATGGAGCACAATAGTGATGTCACCGTCAATAAATGTGATATCATAGTGCAGTATTGTGGTGTCATAGTGAATAATTGTAGGTCAAAGTGCATTATATTGATGTCACAGTGTATAATTGTGTTCATTAGAGAACTATAGTGATGTCACAGTGTATAATTGTGTTCATAGAGCACTATTGTGATGTCCCAGTCAATACTTGTGATGTCATAGCGCAGGTTTGTGATGTCACCGTCAATTATTTTGATGTCATAGTGCAGGATTGTGATGTCACAGTCAATAATTGTGATGTCATAGTACAGTATATTGATGTCGTGGTGTATAATTGTGATGTCATAGTGCAATATAGTGATGTCATAGTGTATAATTTTGATGTCATATTGCACTATAGTGATGTCACAGTGTATAATTGTGTTCATAGAGCTCTATAGTGATGTCACAGTCAACAAGTGTGATGTCATAGTGCAGTATATAGATGTCAGAGTGTATAATTGTGATGTCCAAGTGCAAGGTAGTGATGACACAGTGTATAATTGTGGTGTCATATTGCACTATAATGATGTCACAGTGTATAATTGTGTTCATGTAAGCACTATATGATGTCACAGTCATTAATTGTAATGTCATAGTGCAGAATATTGATAACACAGTGTATAATTGTGATGTCACAGTTCAAGATTGTGATGTCACAGTGTAAAATTTAGATGTCATATTGCACTATAATGATGTCATCAGTGTATAATTGTGTTCATAGAGCACTATAGTGATGTCACAGTCAATAATTGTGATTTCATAGTGCCATATTGTGATGTCACAGTCAATAAGTGTGATGTCATAGTGCAGTATACTGATAACACAGTGTATAACTGTGATGTCACAGTGTATAGTTGTGTACATAGAGCACTATATTGATGTCACAATCAATAATTGTGATGTCATAACGCAGGATTGTGATGTCACAATCAATAATTTTGATGTCATAATGCAGTCTATTGATGTCACAATGTATAATTGTGATGATGTCATATCGCACTATAGTGATGTCACAGTGTATAATTGTGTTCAGAGAGCGTTAAAGTAATGTCACAGTCAATAAATGTGATGTCATAGTGCAGTATTGTGGTTTCACTGTGAATAATTGTAGGTCAAGTCCATTATATTGATGTCACAATGTATAATTGTGATTATAGAGCACTATAGCTATGTCACAGTCAATAATTGTGATGTCATAGTACAGTGTATGTGATGTCACAGTGAATAATTCTGATGTCATAATGCATTATATTGATGTCACAGTGTATAATTTTGATGTCATATCGCACTATAGTGATGTCACAGTGTATAATTGTGTTCATAGAGCACTATAGTGATGTCACAGTCAATAATATGTGATGTCATCGTACAGTATTGTCTATGTCACAGTCAATAATTGTAGGTCACATTCCATTTTATTGATGTCACAGTGTATAATTGTGGTTATAGAGCACTATATCTATGTCACAGTAAATAATTGTGATGTCATACTGCAGTATATTGATAACACAGTGTATAATTGTGGTGTTATATTGCACTATAATGATGTCACAGTGTATAATTTTCTACATAGAGCACTATAGTAATGTCATAGTCAATAATTGTGATGTCATAGTGCAGTTTATTGATAACAGTGTATAATTTTGATGTCACAGTGCAGGTTTTCGATGTCACAGTGTATAATTGTGATGTCATATTGCACTACAGTTATGTCACAATGTATAATTTAATTCATAGAGAATTATATTGATGTCACAGTCAAAAATTGTGATATCACAAAGCAGTATGTTGATGTCACAATGTATAATTGTGATAACATATCGCACTATAGTGATGTCACAGTGCATAATTGTGTTCATAGAGGACAATAGTGATGTCACAGTCAATAATATGTAATGTCATAGTACAATATTGTCGTGTCACAGTCAAAAATTGTAGGTCACAGTCCATTTTATTGATGTCATAGTGTATAATTCTGAAGTCATATCGCACTATAGTGATGTCACAGTGTATAATTGTGTTCATAGAACACGATAGCTAAGTCACAGTCAATAAATGTGATGTCATAATGTAGTATATTAATAACACAGTGTATAATTGTGATGGCATATTGCACTATAGTGATGTCACAACGTATAATTGTGTTCATAGAGAATATGTTGATGTCACAGTCAATAATTGTGATGTCATATAGCAGTATATTGATGTCACAATGTATAATTGTGATATCATATCCCACTATAGTGATGTCACAGTGTATAATTGTGTTCATAGAGCACAATAGTGATATCACAGTCAATAATTGTGATGTCATAGTACAGTATTCTGGTGTCACAGTCAATAATTGTAGGTCACAGTCCATTAAATCGATGTCACACTGTAAAATTGTGATGAGATTAATGTCACAATGTATAATTTTGATGTCATGATGCAGTATATTGATAACTCAGTGTATAATTGTGGTGTCATCTTGCACTATAATGATGTCACAGTGAATAATTGTGTTAATAAAGCACTATATTGATGTCACAGTCAATAATTGTGATGACATAGTGCAGTATTTGATGTCACAATGTATAACTGTGATGTCAATCGCACTATAGTGATGTCACAGTATATAATTGTGAGGTGATAATGAACTATAGTGATGTCACAATGTATAATTGTGTTCATAGAGCACTATAGCTATGTCACAGTCAATAATTGTGATTTCATAGTGCAGAATATTGATAACACAGTGTATAATTGTGATGTCACAGTGCAAGATTGTGATGTCACAGTGTAAAATTTCGATGTCATATTGCACTATAATGATGTGTCAGTGTATAATTGTGTTCATAGAGCACTATAGTGATGTCAGAGTCAGTAATTGTGATTTCATAGTGCCATATTGTGATGTCACAGTCAATAATTGTGATGTCATAGAGCAGTATTGTCGATGTCACAGTGTATTAATTGTAGGTCACAGTCCATTATATTGATGTCACAGTGTATAATTGTGTGACATAGAGCACTATAGTGATGTCACAGTCAATAATTGTGATGTCATAATGCAGTATATTGATAACACATTGTATAATTGTGATGTCATATCGCAATATAGTGATGTCACAGTGTATGTATGTGTACATAGAACAGTATAGTGATGTCACAGTCAATAATCATGATGTCATAGTTCAGTACTGTGATGTTACAGTCAATAACTGTTGGTCACAGTCCATTATTTTGACGACACAGTGTATGATTTTGATATCTCAGTACAATATAGTGAAACTACAGTGTATAATTGTGTTCATAAGCCCTATAGTGATTTCCCAGTCAGTAATTGTGATGACATACTGCAGAATTGTGATGTCACAGTCAATAATTGTGATGTCATATTGTAGTATATTGACAACACAGTGTATAATTTGATGTCACAGTGAAAGATAGTGATATCACAGTGTATAATTGTGATGACATATTGCACTAAAGTGATGTCACAGTCAATAACTGTGATTTCATAGTGCAGTAAATTGATAACACTGTGTATAATTGTGATGTCATAGTGCAGTATATTGATAACACAGTGTATGATAGTGTTGTGAGTGTGCAAGATAGTGAGGTCGCAGTGTATCATTGTGATGTCATATTGCACTATAGTGATGTGACAATGTATAATTGTGTACATAGTGTACGAAAGTGAAGACACAGTCAATAATTGTAATGTCAGAGTGCAGCAGTATATTGACAACACACTGTATAATTTGATGTCACAGTGTAAGGTATTGATGTCATGGTGTATAATTGTGTATCATATGAGCACTATAAGAATGTCACAGTCAATAATAGTGATGTCATAGTGCAGGATCGTGATGTCACAGTCCATAATTGTGATGTCATAATGCAGTATATTGATAACAGAGTGTATAATTGTGATGTCAGAGTGCAGGTTATTGATGTCACAGTGTATAGTGTGGTGTCATATTGCACTATAGTGATGTCACAAAGTAAAATCGTGTTCATAGAGAAATATATTGATGTCACAGTCAATAATTGTAATGTCATAATGCAGTATATTGATGTCACAGTGTATAATTGTTATGTCATACTGCACTATAGTGATGTCAAATTGTATAATTGTGATGTCATATTGCACTATAATGATGTCACAGTGTATAATTTTGTACATAGAGGACTATAGTGATGTCACAGGCAATAATTGTGATGTCATATTGCACTATAGTGAGGTCACAGTCAATCATTGTGATGTCCTAATGCAGTATTGTGGTGTCACAGTGAATAATTTAGGTCACATTTCATTATATTGATGTCACAGTGAATAATTGTGATGTCACAGTGCAAGACAGTGATATCACAGTGTATAATTGTGGTGTCATACTGCACTATAATGATGTCACAGTGTATAATTTTGTACATAGAGCACTATAGTGCTGTCAAAGTGTATAATTGTGATGTCATAGTGCACTATAGTGATGTCACAGTGTATAATTGTGAGGTGATATTGCACAATAGTGATGTCACAATGTATAATTGTGTTCATAGAGCACTATAGTGATGACAAGGTCAATAAATGTGATGTCATCGGGCAGTATTGTGGTGTCACAGTGAATATTTGTAGGTCACAGTCCATTATGTTGATGTCACATTGTATAATTGTGTTCATAGAACACTATAGCTATGTCACTCTCAGTAACTGTGATGTCACAGTACATGATATTGATGTCACATTGTATAATTTTGATGTCATATTGCACTACAGTGATATCACAAAGTATAATTGTGTCACAGTCAATAAATATGATGTAATACTGCAGTATATTGATGTCACAGTGTATAATTGTAGTGTCATACTACAGGATTTTGATGTCACAGTGCATAATTGTGATGTCGTATCGCACTATAGTGATGTCACTGTGGATAATTGTGTTCAGAGAACACTATACTGATCTCACAGTCAATAATTGTGACGTCATTGTGCAGTATTGTGGAGTCACAGTGAATAATTGTAGGTCACAGTCCATTATATTGATGTCACAGTTTATAATTGTTTTCATAGACACTATAGCTATAAAACAGTCTGTAATTATGATGTCATACTGCAGTTTATTGATAACACAGTGTCTAATTGTGGTGTCATTTTTCACTATAACGATATCACAGTGTATAATTTTGTACATAGAGCACTATACTGATGTAAGAGTCAATAATTGTGATGTCATAGTGCAGCATTGTGATGACGCAGTCAATACTTGTAATGTCATAATGCACTATAGTGATATCACAGTGTATAATTATGAGGTGATATTGCACTATAGTGATGTCACAATGTATAATTATGTACATTGAGCATAAAAATGATGTCACAGTCAATAACTGTGGTGTCATAGTGCTGTATATTGATAACACAGTGTATAATTGTGATGCCATAGTGCAGGATATTGATGTCACAGTATACAATGTGATGTCCTATTGCACTATAGTGATGTCACAGTGTATAACTGTGTTCAGAGAGCACTATAGCGATGTCAAATTCAATAATTGTGATGTCATATTGCACTATAGTGATGTCACAATGTATAATTGTGTTCATAGAGCATTATAGTGATGTCACAGTCAATAACTGTGATGTCATAGTGCAGTATATTGATAACACAGTGTATAATTGTGATGTCATACTGCAGGATTTTGATGTCACAGTGAATAATTATAGGTCACAGTCCATTATATTGATGTCACAGCTTATAATTGTTTTCATAGACACTATAGCTATGAAACAGTCTGTAATTATGATGTCATACTGCAGTTTATTGATAACACAGTGTGTAATTGTGGTGTCATATTGCACTATGATGTCACAGTGTATAATTTTGTACATAGAGCACTATAGTGATGTCACAGTCAATAATTGTGATGTCATAGTGCAGCATTGTGATGAACCAGTCAATAATTGTGATGTCATAGTACAGTATAGTGATATCACAGTGTATAATTGTGATGACTTTTTGAACTATAGTGATGTCACAATGTATAATTATGTTCATTGAGCATAAAAATGATGTCACAGTCAATAACTGTGATGTCATAGTGCAGTATATTGATTACACAGTGTATAATTGTGATGCCGTAGTGCAGGATTTTATGTCACAATGTATAATTTTGATATCATATTGTAGTATATAGATAACACAGTATATAATTGTGATGTCCTATTGCACTATAGTGATTTCACAGTGTATCATTGTGTTCAGAGAGCCTTATATTTTTTTCACAGTTAATAACTGTGACGTCATAGTTCATAATTGTAGGTCACAGTTCATTATATAGTATATTATATATTATATTAAATGCAAGATAGTGATGTCACAGTGTA
The DNA here is from genome assembly GCF_017639785.1 of Mesocricetus auratus. Taxonomy (NCBI): domain Eukaryota; kingdom Metazoa; phylum Chordata; class Mammalia; order Rodentia; family Cricetidae; genus Mesocricetus; species Mesocricetus auratus. Next base: position 9,150 of record NW_024430940.1, read on the forward strand.
TAATTGTGGTGACATATTGCACTATAATGATGTCACAGTGTACAAATATATACTTAGAGCACTACAGTGATGTAACAGTCAATAATTGTGGTGTCATACTGCAGGATATCGATGACACAGTGTATAATTCTGATGTCATATTGCAGTATATTTGTAACACAGTGTATTATTGTCATGTCGTATTGCACTATAATGATGTCACAGTGTATAATTGTGTTCATAATGCGCTATATTGATGTCACAGTCAATAAGATTTGATGTCATTCGGCAGTATATTGATTTCATTGTGTATAATTGTGATGTCATACTGCACTATATGGATGTCACAGTGTATAATTGTAATGCCATAATGCAGTATAGTGATGTCACAATGTATAATTGTATTCATAGAGCATTATTGTGATGTCACAGTCAATCACTCTGATGTCATAGTGCAGTATATTGATAACACAGTGTATAATTGTGTTGTCATAGTGCAGGATATTGATAACACAATGTATAATTGTGGTGTCATATTGCACTATAATGATGTCACAGAATAAATTTGTACATAGACCACTATAGTGATGTCACAGTCAACAATTGTGATGTCATAGTGCAGGATATTGATGTCACAGTGTATAATTTTGATGTCATATTGCAATATATTGAAAACACAGTGTATAATTGTGGTGTAATATTGCACTATAATGATGTCACAGTGAATAATTTTGTACATAGAGCACTATAGTGATATCACAGTCAATTATTCTGATGTCATAGTGTAGTATATTGATAACACAGTGTAAAATTGTGATGTCATAGTGCAGTATATTGATGTCAATGTGTATAATTGTGATGTCATCACAATATAGTGATGTCACAGTGTATAATTATGTTCAGAGAGCATTGTAGTGATCTCAAGGTCTGATGTCATATTGCAGTATTGTGGTGACACAGTGAATAATTGTAGATCACAGTGCATTGTGTTGATGTCACAGTATATATTTGTGATGTCACAGTGCAAGCTAGTGATGTCACAGTGTATAATTGTTTTCATAGAGCACTATAGCTGTGTCGCAGTCAATAATTATGATGTCATTCTGCAGTATATTGATAACACAATATATAATTGTGATGCCATAGTGCAGGATATTGAAGTCACAGTATACAATTGTGATGTCCTATTGAACTATAGTGATGTCAGAGTGTATAATTGTGTTCAGAGAGCACTATAGCGATGGCAAATTCTATAATTGTGATGTCATAGTGCAGTATTGTGGTGTCAAAGTGAATAATTGTAGGTCCCAGTTCATTATATTGATGTCACAGTGTATAATTGTGATGTCACAGTGCAGGCTAGTGATGTCACAGTGTATAATTGTGTTTATAGAACACTATAGCTGTGTCGCAGTCAATAATTATGATGTCATTCTGCAGTATATTGATAACACAATGTATAATTGTGATGTTAAAGTGAAAGAGAGTGATATCACAGAGTATAATTGTGGTGTCCTACTTGCACTATAATGATGTCACAGTGTATAATTTTGTACATAGAGCACTATAGTGATGTCACAGTCTATAATTGTGATGTCATAAAGCACTATATTGATGTCACAGTCAATAATTGTGATGTCATAGTGCAGTATATTGTTGTCAAAGTGTATAATTGTGATGTCATAGTGCACTGTAGTGATACCACAGTGTATAATTGTGTTCATAGAGCACTATAGTGATGTCACAGTCAATAAATGTGATGTCATAGTGCAGTATATTGATATCACAGTGTATAATTGTGATGTCATATTGCACTATAGTGATGTCACAATGTATAATTGTGTTCATAGAGCACTATATTGATGTCACAGTCAATAATTGTGATGTCATTGTCCAGTATATTGATGTCACAGTGTATAATTTTGATGTCATATCACATTCTATATGATATTACAGTGTATAATTGTGTTCAGAGAGCATTATATTGTTGTCACAGTCAATAATTGTGATATCATAGTGCAGTATTGTGGATGTCACAGTGAATAATTGTAGGTCACAGTTCATTATATTGATGTCACAGTGTATAATTGTGTTCATAGAGCAACTATAGCTATGTCACAGTCAATAATTGTGATGTCATAGTGCAGTATATTGATAACACAATGTATATTTATGATGTCAAATTGCAAGATAGTGATGTCACAGTGTATAATTGTGGTGACATATTGCACTATAGTGATGTCACAGTGTATAAATTTGTACATAGAGCACTATAGTGATGTCACAGTCAATAATTGTGATGTCATAGTGCAGAATATTGATGTCACAGTATATAATTGTGGTGTCATATTGCAGTATAATGATGTCACAGTGTATAATTGTGTTCATAAAGCACTATATTGATGTCACAGTCAATACTTGTGATGTCATAGGGCAGTATATTGATGTCACAGTGTATAATTGTGATGTCATAGTGCACTATAGTTATGTCACAGTGTATAATTGTGTTCATAGAGCACTATAGTGATGTCAGAGTCAATAATTGTGATTTTATAGTGCCATATTGTGATATCACAATCAATAAGCATGATGTCATAGTGCAGTATACTGATAACACAGGGTATAATTGTGATGTCACAGTGCAATATAGTGATTTCGCAGTGTATAATTGTGATGTCATATTGCACTATAGGGATGTCACAGTGTATAATTGTGTACATACAGCACTATAGTGATATCACAATCAATAATTGTGATGTCATAGAGCAGGATTATGATGTCACAGTCAATAATTGTGATGTACAGTGCAGTATATTTACAACACAGTGTATAATTTGATGTCACAGTGCAAGATAGTGATATCACAGTGTATAATTGTGATGTCATATTGCACTATAAAGATGTCACATTGTTAATTGTGTTCATAGAGAAATATATTGATGTCACAGTCAATAACTGTGATATCATAGTGCAGTAGTTAACTCACAGTGTATAATTGTGTTCATAAGCACTATAGTGATGTCACAGTCAATAATTGTTTTCATAGAGCACTATATGATGTCACAGTCATTAATTGTAATATCATAGCGTACAATATTGATAACACAGTGTATAAATGTGATGACACAATTCAAGATTGTGATGTCACAGTCAATAATTTTGATGACATAATGCAGTATGTTGATGCCACAGTGTATAATTGTGATGTCATAGTGCACTATAGTGATGTCACAAGGCATAATTCTGTTCAGAGTGAACTATATTGATGTCAAAGTCAATAATTGTGATGTCATAATGCAGTATTGTGGTGTCACAGTGAATAATTGTAGGTCACAGTTCATTATATTTGTATCACAGTGTATAATTGTGATGTCACAGTGGAAGCTAGTGATGTCACAATGTATAATTGTGTTCATAGAGTACTATAGCTATGTCACAGTCAATAATTATGATGTCATACTGCCTTATACTGATAACACAATGTATAATTGTGATGTCAAAGTACAAAATAGTGATGTCACAGTGTATAATTGTGGTGTCATATTGCACTATAATGATGTCACAATGTGTATTTTTGTTCATAGAGCACTATAGTGATGTCACAGATAACAATGCGATGACATAGTATAGGATATTGATGTCCCAGTGTATAATTTTGATGTCATATTGCAGCACATTGATAACACAGTGTATAATTGTGGTGTCATATTGCACTATAATGATGTCAGATTTTATAATTGTGTTCATAAAGCACTATCCTGATGTCACAGTAGTTAATTGTGATGTCATAGTGCAGTATATTGATGACACAGTTAATAATTGTGATGACATATTGCACTATAGTGATGTCACAAAGTATAATTGTGTACATAGGGAACTATATTGATGTCACAATCAATAACTCTGATGTCATAGTGCAGTATATTGATAACACAGTGTATATTTGGATTGTCATAGTGCAGGATATTGATGTCAAAGTGTATAATTGTGATGTCATATTGCACCTTAGTGATGTCACAATGTATAATTTTGTTCATAGGTAAATATATTGATGTCACAGTCAATAATTGTGATGTTATAGTACAGTATATTGTAGTCATGGTGCATAATTGTGATGTCATATCACACAATAGTGATTTCACAGTGTATAATTTTGTTCATAGAGCACTATAATGATGTCACAGTAAATAATTGTGATGTAGAGTGCAGTATATTGACAACACAGTATATAATTTGAGGTCACATTGCAAGATAGTGATATCACAGCATATAATTGTGATGATATATTGCACTATAGTGATGTCACTATGTATAATTGTGTTCACAGAGAAATATATTGATGTCACAGTCAATAAGTTTGATGTCATAGTGCAGTATACTGATAACACATGGTATAATTGTGATGTAACAGTGCAATATAGTGATGTTGCAGTGTATAATTGTGATGTCATTTCACAATATAGTGATGTCACAGTGTATAATTATGTTCAGAGAGCACTATAGTCATGTAAGTCAATAATTGTGATGTCATGGTGCAGTATATTGATGTCACAGTGTATAATCGTGATGTCATGTTGCACTATAGTGAAGTCACTGTGTATAATTGTGTACATAAGCACTATAGTGATGTCACAATCAATAATTGTGATGTCATAGTGCAGGATATTGATGTCACAGTGTATAATTTTGAATTCATATTGCAGTATATTGATAACACAGTGTATAATTGTGGTGTCATCTTGCACTATAATGATGTCACAGTGTATAATTGTGTTCATAAAACACTATATTAATGTCACAGTCAATAATTGTGATTACATAGTGTAGTATAATGATGTCACAATGTATAATTCTGATGTCATATCGTAATATAGTGATGTCACAGTGTCCAATTGTGAGGTGATAATGAACTATAGTGATGTCACCATGTATAATTGTGTTCATAGAGCACTCTAGTGATGTCACAGTCAATAAATATGATGTCATAGTGCAGTATGTTGATAACACAGTGTATAATTGTGATGTCATAGTGCAGGATTTTATTGTCACAGTGTATAAGTGTGATGTCATATTGCACTACAGTGATGTCACAAAGTATAATTTTGTTCATATGGAACTATATTGATTTCATAGTCAATAATTGTGATGTCACAGTGCAAGATAGTGATGTCACAGTGTATAATTTTGCTGTCATATTGGTCTATAAACATTTCACAGTGTATAATTTTGTACATAGAGCACTACAGTGATGTCACAGTCAATAAGTGTGATGTCATAGCACAGTCTTGTGATGTCACAGTCAATAATTGTGATGTCATATCGCACTATATTGATGTGACAGTGAATATTTGCGTTGAGAGAGGACAATAGTGATGTCACAGTCAATAAATGTGATGTCATAGTGCATTATTGTGGTGTCACAGTGAATAATTGTAGGTCACAGTCCATTATATTCATGTCACAGTGTATAATTGTGTTCATAGAGCGCTATAGCTATGAAAGAGTCAGTAATTGTGATGTCATACTGCAGTATATTGATAACACAGTTTGTAATTGTGGTGTCATATTGCATATAGTTATGTCACAGTGTATAATTGTGGACATAGAGCACTACAGTGATGTCACAGTCTATAATTGTGAAGTCATAATTTAGTAGATTGATAACAAGTGTATAATTGTGATGTCACATTGTATAATTGTGTTCATAGAGCACTATATATATGTCACAGTCTATAATTGTGATGACATAGTGAAGTATATTGATAACACTGTGTATAATTGTGATGTCACAGTGCAATATAGTGTATAATTGTGATGTCAAAGTTCAAGATAGTGATGTTGCAATGTATAATTGTGACTTTATATTGCACTATAGTGATTAGTGATGTCACAATGTATAATTGTGTTCATAGAGCACTATAGTGATGTCACAGTCAATAATTGTGATTTCATAGTGCAGAATATTTACAATCCAGTGTGTAATTTGATATCACATGCAACATAGTGATAGCACAGTGTATAATTGTGTTGTCATATTGCACTAAAGTGATGTCATGCTGTATTATTGTGATGTCATAGTGCACTATAGTAATGTCACCATGTACAACAGTGATACCACAATGGATATTTGTGATATCCCAGTGCACTGTAAAGATGTCACATTGTATAATATTGCTCGTTGTGTACAATAGTGATGTCACAAAATACAGTCTTGCTATCATAGAGCACTAGGGTGAATAATTGTGATGTCATTGTGCAGTATCATGATGCACCTTAGAGATGTCAAAATGTATAATTTTGTTCATAGGGAAATATATTGATGTCACAGTCAATAATTGTGATGCCATACTGCCATGTGCAGAATTGTGATGTCACAGTGCATAATTGTGATGTTATAGTACAGTATATTGATGTCAGGGTGCATAATTGTGATGTCATATCGCACTATAGTGATGTCAGAGTCAATAATTGTGATTTCATAGTGCAGAATCTGAATAACACAGTGTATAATTGTGATGACACAGTGCAAGATAGTGATGTCGCCTTGTATAATTGTGGGGTGATATTGCACTATAGTGATGTTACAATGTATAATTGTGGTCATAGAGCACTATAATGATGTCACAGTCAATAAATGTGATGTCATAGTGCAGTATATTGATAACACAGTGTATAATTGTGATATCATAGTGCAGTATAATGAGGTCACAATGTATAATTGTGATTTCATATGACACTACAGTAGTGTCACAAAGTATAATTGTGGTCATAGAGAACTAAATTGATGTCACAGGCAATAAATGTGATGTCATGTTGCAGTATATTAATGTCACGGCGTATAATTGTTATGTCATAGTACACTATAGTGATGTGACAGTACATAATAGTGTACATAGAGCACTATAGTGATGTCACAGTCAATAATTGTGATGTCATAGTGCAGGATAGTGATGTATAGTGTATAATTGTGATGTCATATTGCCCTATGTGATGTTACAAAGTATAATTGTGTTCATAGGAACTATATTGATGTCAGAATCAATAATTGTGATGTCATAGTGCAGGATATTGATGTCACAGTGTATAATTTTGAATTCATATTGCAGTATAATGGTAACACATTGTATAATTGTGGTGTTATATTGCATTATAATGATGTCACAGTGTATAATTGTCTTCATAGAGCACTGTAGTGTTGTCAGAGTCAATAATTGTGACTACATAGATCCATATTGTGAAGTCACAGTCAATAAATGTGATGTCATTGTGAAGTATTTTGATAACACATTGTATAATTGTGATGTCATAGTGCAGTATAGTGATGTCACAATGTATAATTGTGATTCATATCACACTACAGTAGTGTCACAAAGTATAATTGTGTTCATAGAGAACTATATTGATGTCACAGTCAATAAGTGTGATTTCATATTGCAGAATATTGATAACACAGTGTATAATTGTAATGTCACAGTGCAAGGTTGTGATGTCACAGGTGTAATATTTTAATGTCTTACTGCACTATAATGATGTCACAGTGTATAACTGTGTTCATAGAACACTATAGTGATGTCACAGTCAATAATTGTGATGTCATAGTACAGTATTGTGGTGTCACATTCAATAATTGTAGGTCACACTCCATTATATTGATGTCACATTGTATAATTGTGATGTCATATAGAACTATAGTGATGTCACAGTGTATAATTTTTTCAAACAGCACTACAGTGATATCAAGGCAATAATTGTGATGTCATATTGCACTATAGTGATGTCACAGTCAATCATTGTGATGTCCTAGTGCAGTATTGTGGTGTCACAGTGAATAATTGTAGGTCACAGTACATTATTTTCATGTCAAAGTGTATAATTTTGATGTCACAGTGCAAGCAAGTGATGTCACAGTTTATAAATGTGTTCATGGAACACTACAGCTATGTTGACATCACTATAGTCAATAATTGTGATGTCATAGTGCAGTATATTGATAACACAATGTATAATTGTGATATCAAAGTGCAAGGTAGTGATGTCACAGTATACAATTGTGATGTCATAGTGCACAAAGTGATGTCACAGTTTATAATTGTAAGGAGATATTGCACTGCAGTGATGTCACAATGTATAATTTTGTTCATAGAGCACTATAGTGATGTCACAGTCAATAACTTTTAAGTCATAGTGCAATATATTGATAACAAAGTGTATATTTGTGATGTCAAAATGCAAGGTAATGATGTCACAGTGTATAATTGTGATGTCATAATATAATATAATGATGTCTCAGTGTATACTTTTGTACATAGAGCACTATAGTGATGTCACCGTCAATAAATGTGATGTCATAGCGCAGGATATCGATGATACTTTGTATAATTTTGATGTCATATAGCAGTATATTGGTAACACTTTGTATAATTGTTATGTCAAAGTGCAAGATAGTCATGGCGCAGTGTATAATTGTGGTGTCATACTGCACTATAGTGATGTCACAGTGTATAATTGTATTCATAGAGCACTATACTAATGTCACAGTCAATAATTGTGATGTTATAGTGCAGTATTGTGATGTCACAGTCAATAATTGTGATGTCACAGTGCAAGCTAGTGATGTCACAGTGTATAATTGTGTTTCATAGTGCAGAATAGGGGTGTCACTATGTATTGTGGTGTTGTCATATTGAACTATTGTGCATAATTTTGATGTCATAGTGCAGTATAGTGATGTCACAGTGTATAATTGTGTTCATAGTGCACTGTAGTGATGTCACAGTGTATAATTTTGATGTCATTGTGCACTATAGTGATGTCACAGTGTATAATTGTGATGTCATAGTGCAGGATATTGATGTCACAGTGTATAATTTTGATGTCATATAGCAGTATATTGATAACACTGTGAATAATTGTGGTATTATATTGCACAATAAAGATGACACAGTGTATAATTTGTTCATAAAGCACTATATTGATGTCAAAGTCAATAATTGTGATGTCACAGTGCAGCATATTCATTTCACAGTGTATAATTATGATGTCATAGTGCATTACAGTGATGTCACAGTGTATAATTGTAAGGAGATATTGCACTATAGTGATGTCACAATGTGTAATTGTGACCATAGAGAACTGTATTGATGACACAGTCAATAATTGTGAAGTCATAGAGCAGTAAATTGATGACACAGTGTATAATTGTGATGTCATATCGCACTATAGTGATGTCACAGTGTATAATTGTGTTCAGAGAGCACTATAGTGATGTCACAGTGAATAAATGTCATAGTGCAGTATATGGATAACACAATATATAATTGTGATGTCATAGTGCAGGATTTTGATGTCACAGTGTATAATTGTGATGTTATATTGCACTACTAATGATGTCTCAGTGTATAATTGTGTTCACAGAACACTACACTGATGATCACAGTCAAGAATTGTGATGTCATAGCGCAATATAGTGATGTCACAATGGTTAATTGTGAGGTGATATTGCACTCTAACGAGGTCACAGTGTAAAATTGAGTTCATAGAGCACTATAGAGATGTCATAGTCAATAATTGTGATTTCATAGTGCCATATTATGATGTCACAGTCAATAAGTGTGATGTCATTGTGCAGTATACTGATAACAGTGTATAATTGTGATGTCACAGTCAATAATTGTGATGTCATAGTGCAGTATATTGACAACACAGTGTATAATTTGATGTCACAGTGTAAGAGTGATATCACAGTGTATAATTTTGTTGTCATATTGCACTAAAGTGATGTCATGCTGTATCATTGTGATGTCATAGTGCACTATAGTGATGTCACCATGTACTACAGTGATGCCACAATGGATATTTGTGATGTCCCAGTGCACTGTAAAGATGTCCCATTGTATAATAGTGCTCGTTGTGTACAAGAGTGATGTCACAAAATACAGTCTTGCTATCATAGTGCACTAGGGTGAATAATTGTGATGTCATTGTGCAGTATCATGATGTCACAGTATAAAATTGTGATATCATTGTGCAGTATAGTGATGTCACAGTGTATAATTGTGTTCATAGTACACTATATTGATGTCACAGTGTATAATTTTGATGTCATATAGCACTATAGTGATGTCACAAAGTATAATTCTGTTCATATAGAACTCTATTGATGTCACAGTCAATAATTGTGATGTAATGTGCAGTATATTGATGTCACAGTGCATAATTGTGATGTCATATCGCAGTATAGTGATGTCACAGTGTATATTTGTGTTCATAGTGCACTATAGTGATGTCACAGTCAATACTTGTGATGTCATTGCACAGGATTTTGATGTCACATGCAATAATTGCGATGTCATAGTGCAGGATATTAACAACATAGAGTGTAATTGTGATGTCACAGTGTATAATTGTGATGTCATTTGCACCACAGTGATGTCACAAAGTATAATTGTATTCATAGAGAATTATATTGATGTCACAGTCAATAATTGTGATGTCATAGTACAGTATTGTGGTGTCACAGTCAATAATTGTAGGTCACAGTCAATTATATTCATGTCACAGTGTATAATTGTGATGTCATATCACACCATAGTGATGTCACAGTGTATAGTTGTCTTCAGAGAGCACCATAGTGATGTCACAGCAATAATTGTGATGTCTTAGGGCAGTATTGTGGTGTCACAGTGAATCATTGTAGGTCACAGTCCATTATATTGGTGTCACAGTTTATAATTTTGATGTCAAAGTGCAAGACAGTGATGTCACAGTGTATAATTGTGAGGTGATAATGAACTAGTGATGTCACAATGTGTTCATAGAGGACTATAGTTATGTTACAGTCAATAAATTTGATGTCATAGTGCAGTATATTGATAAAAGTGTATAATTGTGATGTCACAGTGCAATATATTGATAACACAGTGTAAAATTGTGGTGTCATATTGCACTATAAATGATGTCACAGTCTATAATTGTGTTCATAGAGCACTATAGTGCTGTCACAGTCAATAATTATGATGTCATAGAACAGTATTGTCGTGTCACAGTCAATAATTGTAGGTCACAGTCCATTTTTTTGATGTCATAGTGTATAATTTTGATGTCATATCACACGATAGTGATGTCACAGTGTATAATTGTGTTATAGAGCACTATAGTGATGTCACAGTCAATAATTGTGATGTCATAGTGCAGGATTGTGATGTCACAGTCAATAATTGTGATGTCATAGTGCAGTATATTGATGTCACAGTGTATAATTGTGATGTCACAGTGCGAGATAGTGATGTCACAGTGTATAATTTTGATGTCATATCGCACTATAGTGATGTCACAGTGTATAATTGTGTTATAGAGCACTATAGTGATGTCACAGTCAATAATTGTGATGTCATAGTGCAGTATATTTGCAACACAATGTATCATTGTGATGTCAAATTGCAGGATAATGATATCACAGTGTATAATTGTTGTGTCATATTGTACTATAATGATGTCTCAGTGTATAACTGTGTGCATAGAGAACTATTTGATGTCGCAGTGTACAATTGTGATGTCATATCTCACTAAAGTGATGTCACAGTATATAATTGTTCATAGTGCCATATTGTGATGTCACAGTCAATGAGTGTGATGTCATAGTGCAGTATACTGACAACACAGTGTATAATTGTGATGTCACCGTGCAAGATAGTGATGTCCCAGTGTATAATTGTGATGTCATGTTGCACTATAGTGATGTGACAGTGTATAATTGTGTACGTAGAGCACTGTAGTGATGTCACAGTCAATAATTGTGATGTCATAGTGCAGGATTGTGATGACACATTGTTTAATTTGTGATGTCATATTGCACTATAGTGATGTCACAATGTATAATTGTGTTCATAGATCACAATAGTGACATCACAGTCAATAATTGTGATGTCATAGTACAGTATTGATGATTTACAGTCAATAATTGTAGGTCACAGTCCATCTAATCGATGTCACACTGTATAATTGTGATGTCATATCGTACTATAGTGATGTCACAGTGTATAATTGTGTTCATAGAGCAAAATTGTGATGTCACAGTCAATAAATGTGATGTCATAGTGCATTATTCTGGTGTCACAGTGAATTATTGTAGGTCAAAGTTCATTATCTTGATGTCACAGTGTATAATTCTGTTCATAGAGCACTATAGCTATGTCACAGTCAATAATTGTGATGTCATACTGCAGTATATTGATAACACAGTGTATAATTGTGGTGTTATATTGCACTATAATGATGTCACAGTGTATAATTGTGTACATAGAGCACTATAGTGTTGTCAAAGCCAATAAATGTGATGTCATAGTGCAGTATTGTGATGTCACAGTGTATAATTGTGATGTCATAGTACACTATAGTGATGTCACAGTGTATAATTGTGATGTCATAGAGCACTATAGTGATGTCACAGTCAATAATTGTGATGTCATAGTGCAGTATATTGATGTCACAGTGTATAATTGTGATGTCATAGTGCAGTATATTGATGTCACAGTGTATAATTGTGATGTCATAGTGCAATATAGTGATGTCACAGTGTATAATTGTGATGTCATATGCACTATAGTGATGTCACAGTGTATAATTGTGATGTCATAGAGCACTATAGTGATGTCACAGTCAATAAATGTGATGTCATAGTGCAGTATATTGATGTCATAGTGTATAATTGTGATGTCATAGTGCAGGCTATTGATGTCACAGTGTATAATTGTGATGTCATATTGCACTATAGTGATGTCACAAAGTATAATTGTGTTCATAGAGCATTATATTGATGTCACAGTCAATAATTGTGATGTCATAGTGCAGTATTGTTGATGTCACAAGTGTAATAATTGTGATGTCATATTGCACTATAGTGATGTCACAGTGTATAATTGTGTTCATAGAGCACTATAGTTGATGTCACAGTCAATAATTGTGATGTCATAGTGCAGTATATTGATAACACAGTGTATAATTGTGATGTCATATTGCAGTATAGTGATGTCACAGTGTATAATTGTGATGTCATATTGCACTATAATGATGTCACAGTGTATAATTGTGTACATAGAGCACTATATTGATGTCACAGTCAATAATTGTGATGTCATATTGCACTATAGTGATGTCACAGTGTGTAATTGTGTTCATAGAGCACTATAGTGATGTCACAGTCAATAATTGTGATTTCATAGTGCCATATTGTGATGTCACAGTCAATAAGTGTGATGTCATAGTGCAGTATACTGATAACACAGTGTATAATTGTGATGTCACAGTGCAAGATAGTGATGTCACAGTGTATAATTGTGATGTCATATTGCACTATAGTGATGTCACAGTGTATAATTGTGTACTTAGAGCACTATAGTGATGTCACAGTCAATAATTGTGATGTCACAGTGCAGTATATTCACAACACAGTGTATGATAGTGATATCACAGTGTATAATTGTGTTGTCATATTGCACTAAAGTGATGTCATGCTGTATCATTGTGATGTCATAGTGCACTATAGTGATGTCACCATGTATGACAGTGATGCCACAATGGATATTTGTGATGTCCCAGTGCACTGTAAAGATGTCACATTGTATAATAGTGCTCGTTGTGTACAATAGTGATGTCACAAAATACAGTCTTGCTATCATAGTGCACTAGGGTGAATAATTGTGATGTCATTGTGCAGTATCATGATGTCACAGTGGAAAATTGTGATATCATAGTGCAGTATATTGATGTCACAGTGTATAATTGTGTTCATAGTACACTATAGTGATGTCACAGTGTATAATTTTGATGTCATATAGCACTATAGTGATGTCACAAAGTATAATTGTGTTCATATAGAACTCTATTGATATCACAGTCAATAATTGTGATGTAAAGTGCAGTATATTGATTTCACAGTGTATATTTGTGTTTATAGAGCACTATAGTGATGTCACAGTCAATAATTGCAATGTCATAGTGCAGGATATTGACAACACAGTGTGTAATTGTGATGTCACAGTGTATAATTGTGATGTCATTTGCACCACAGTGATGTCACAAAGTATAATTGCATTCATAGAGAATGATATTGATGTCACAGTCAATAATTGTGATGTCATAGTACAGTATTGTGGTGTCACAGTCAATAATTGTAGGTCACAGTCAATTATATTCATGTCACAGTGTATAATTGTGATGTCATATCACACTATAGTGATGTCACAGTGTATAGTTGTCTTCAGAGAGCACCATAGTGATGTCACAGCAATAATTGTGATGTCTTAGTGCAGTATTGTGGTGTCACAGTGAATCATTGTAGGTCACAGTCCATTATATTGGTGTCACAGTTTATAATTGTGATGTCAAAGTGCAAGATAGTGATGTCAAAGTGTATAATTGTGAGGCGATAATGAACTATAGAGATGTCACAATGTATAAATGGGTTCATAGAGGACTATAGTGATGTTACAGTCAATAAATTTGATGTCATAGTGCAGTATAATGAAAAAAGTGTATAATTGTGATGTCATAGTGCAGTATATTGATAACACAGTGTATAATTGTGGTGTCATATTGCACTATAATGATGTCACAGTGTATAATTGTGTTCATAGAGCACAATAGTGCTGTCGCAGTCAATAATTATGATGTCATAGAACAGTATTGTCGTGTCACAGTCAATAATTGTAGGTCACAGTCCATTTTATTGATGTCAGAGTGTATAATTGTGATGTCATAGTGCAGGATTTTGATGTCACAGTGTATAATTGTGATGTCATATTGCACTACAGTGATGTTACATAGTATAATTGAATTCATAGAGAATTATATTGATGTCACAGTAAATAATTGTGATGTCAAAATGAAGTATGTTGATGTCACAATGTATAATTGTGATGTCATATCGCACTATAGTGAACTCACAGTGTATAATTGTGTTCATAGGGAACTATATTGATGTCACAGTCAATAATTGTGATGTCATAGTGCAGGATAATGATGACACAGTGTTCAATTGTGATGTCATATTGCACTATTGTGATGTGACAACGTATAATTGTGTTCATAGATCATAATAGTGACATCACAGTCAATAATTGTGATGTCATAGTAGAGTATTGACGATTTACAGAAAATAATTGTTGGTCACAGTCCATCTAATCGATGTCACACTGTATAATTGTGATGTCATATCGCACTATAGTGATGTCACAGTGTATAATTGTGTTCATAGAGCACAATTGTGATGTCACAGACAATAAATGTCACAGTCAATAATTGTGATGTCATAGTGCAGTATGGTGCTTAATTGTGATGTCATAGTGTAGTGTCGTGATGTCACAGTGGAAAATTGTGATGTCATAGTGCAATAAAATGATGTCACAGTGTATTATTGGTATAGTGCAGTATAGTGTGTGTGTTTATCTCCAAAAGTTAATCATAGATTGTGTGTTTATCTCTAAATATTAACCACAGAGTGTGTGTTTATCTCCAACTAATAATCACAGAGTGTTTGTTAATCTCTAAATATTGATCATAGAGAGTATGTTTAGCAAATTATTATTAATAGTGGGTGTGTTTAGTTATACATATTAATCATTGAGTGTGTGTTTATCTCTAAATATTATTCATAGTGTGTTTACCTAAAAATTAATCATTGAGTGTCTGTTTATCTCTCAATATTAATCATAGTGTGTGTTTATCTCAGAATATTAATCATACATTGTGTGTTTATCTCTAAATATTGATCATAGTGTTTGCATTTATCTCTAAATATGAATCATAGAATGTGTGTTTATCTCTAAATATTAATCATAGAGTGTGTGTTTATCTCTAAATATTAATCATAGTTTGTTTGTTTATCTCTAAATATTAATCATAGACAGTGTGTTTATGTCTAACTATTAATCATAGAATGTGTGCTTATCTCTAAATATTAATCATAGAGTGTTTATCTATGATATTACTCATAGAGTGTGTGTCTATCTCTAAATATTAATCATAGAGTGTTTATCTATGATATTACTCATAGAGTGTGTGTCTATCTCTAAATACTAATCATAGAGTGTTTGTTATCTCTAAGGATTAATCATACAGTGTGTGTTTATCTGTAAATATTAATCTTAGTGAATGTGTTTGTCTCTAAATATTAATCATAGAGTGTGTGTTTCCCTCTAAATAATAACCACAAAGTGTGCTTTTCACTAAATATTAATCATAGAGTGTATGTTTATCTCTACATATTAAACATAGTGTGTGGGTTTTTCTCTAAATATTGATCATAGGATGTGTGTTCATCTCTAAATATTAATCATAGAGTGTGTTTTTATATCTAAATATTAATCATAGACTGTGTTTATCACTAAATATTAATAATAGGGTGTATGAACATAATCTACATATTAGTCATACAGTGTGTTTTTATCAGTAAATATTAATAATAGAGTGTGTGTTTATATCTAAGTATTTATTATAGAGTGTTTATCTCTAATTATTAA
The DNA here is from genome assembly GCF_017639785.1 of Mesocricetus auratus. NCBI lineage: Eukaryota > Metazoa > Chordata > Mammalia > Rodentia > Cricetidae > Mesocricetus > Mesocricetus auratus. The sequence goes on from NW_024430940.1 coordinate 25,646, forward strand.
TCATAGAGTGTGATTTTATCTCTAAATATTAATCATAGAGTGTGTGTTTATCTCTAAATATTAATCACAGAGTGTGTGTTTATCTCTTAATATTATTCATAGAGTGTGTGTTTATCTTCTACATATTAATGATAGAATGAGTTTACCTGTAAATATTAATCATAGAGTTGTATTTATCTCTAAATATTAATCATAGAGTTTTATAAATATCTAAATATTAATCACAGTGTGAGTGTTTAAATTCTACATGTTAATCATTGACTGTGTTTATAGGTAAACATTAATCATAGAGTATGTGTTTATCTCTAAATATTAATCTTAGATTATGTGTTTAATTCTCTAAATATTAATCATTTGGTGTGTGTTTATCTCTAAATATTAATCATAGAGTGTGTGTTTATCTCTACATATTAATCATAATCAGTGTGTTTATATTGAAATATTAATCATAGATTGTGTGTTTATCTCTTAATATTAATCATAGCATGTTTGTTTATCTGTAAATATTAATCATGGAGTGTGTGTTTATCTGTACATATTAATCATAGAGTGTGTGTTTATCTCTAAATATTAATCACATGGTGTGTTTATCTCTAAATAATAATCATAGAGTGTGTGTTAATTTCTAAATATTAATCATAGAATTTTTATCTCTAAATATGTAATATAGAGTGTGTTTTTTTTCTAAATATTAATCATAGAGTATTTGTTTGTCTCTAAATATTATTCACAGAGTGTGTGTTTATCTCTAAATGTTAATCATAGAGTTTTTATCTCTAAATATTAATCATAGAGTGTGTGTTTATCTCTAAATGTTAACACAGATTGTGTTTATAACTAAATATTAATAATAAAGTGTGTGTTTATTTCTAAATATTAATCACAGTGTGTGTTTATCTTGTAAGGTTTAATCATAGAGTGTGTGTTTGTCTGTAAATATTGTTCACAGGGTGTGTGTTTATCGCTAAATTTAATCATAGTGTGTATTTATCTCTAAATATTAATCATAGAAAGTTATATCTAAATATTAATTATAGATGTGTTCCTATCTCTTAATAGTGATCATATTGTTGTATTTATCTCTAAATATTAATCATAGAGTGTGTGTTTATCTCTAAGTATTAATCATATAGTGTTTATCTCTATAATTAATCACAGTTTATGTTTATCTTAATATTGATCATAGTGTTGTATTTATCTCTAAATATTAATTATAGAGTGTGTAATTATCTTCTACATATTAATCATAGAATGTGTGTTTATCATAGATTATGTTTTATTTCTCTGCTCCTTTTATTCCTTATATATTTCTAATATCTGTTTTAATTCCAATTTCTAATTTATTTCTAATTCCTTGTTTATTTTCAATTTCTGTTTTATTTCCATTTCCTTATTTATTTCTAATTCCTCATTTACTTCCAATTACTGATTTATTTCCAGTTTTTAATTTATTTCCAATTTCTCAATAATTCTAATTACTGATATTTCTGATTTATTTCCAGTTCCTGATTAATTTGTAATTTGTGATTTATTTCTAATTCCTGTTTTATTTCTGATTCCTGATTTATTTCTAATTCCTGATTTATATCTAATTCCTAATTTGTTTCTCATTCCTGATTTATGTCCAATTTGATTTATTTCTCCTTTGCTTTGTCTCTATGCTTCTATGCATTAATTTCAAGGCACCCCGGTGGCAACTGAGATGGCCCAAGGGGGGAAATAAACCAGGCATTAAAATGTTTAAAACTGTAAACAGTAATGCATGCGTGATATATAACAAACACAGAACACAGAACATGAAACACAGGTGCACACTACACACTGCTGATACATCCCTAGAGCAGCGGGCTGGGCTGTGGTCCAGCAGGATTCTGGGAAACGTAGTCCAGGAGGAATTCTGGGAAATGTAGTCCAGGAGGAATTCAGGGAAATGTAGTCCAGGAGGAATCTGGGAAATGTAGTCCATGAGGATGCTGTGAAGTGTGATTCAGGAGGATTCTAGGAAACGTAGTCCTCTAGGAATTCTAGGAAATGTAGTCCTGATGGAATTTCAGGAAACGTAGTCCAAGATGATTCTGTGAAACGTAGTCCAGGAGGATTCTGGGAAATATGGTCCAGGTGGATTTTCCAAGATGTACTTCAGGACGATTCTGGAAAATGTAGTGTACTAGGAATTGTGGGAAATGTAGTGAAGAAGAATTTTGTGGATTGTGGACTATTAGGATTCTGAGAAACGTAGTGCACGAGCGATTCTGGGAAATGTAGTCTAGAAGAATTCTGGCGAATATGATCCCTGAGGATTCTGGGAAATATAGTCGGTGGGGGCATATGGGAAACCTGGTCCGAAAGGAATTCTGGGAAACATAATCATAGAGTGTTTGTTTATCTATAACTAATAATCACAGTGTGTGTGTTTATCTCTAAATATTAATCATAGAGTGTGTGTTTATCTGTAAATATTAATCATAGAGAGTGTGTTTATCTCTAAATATTAATCAAGGTGTGAGTGTCTAACTTCTACATATTAATCATAGAGGTTGTGTTTATCTGTAATATTAATCAGAGTGTGTGGGTTTATCTCTAAATATTTATCATAGAGTGTGTGTATATCTCTAAATATTAATCATAGAGTGTGTGTTTATCTCGAAATATTAATCATAGAGTGAGTGTCTATCTTCTACATATTAATCATAGAGGTTGTGTTTATCTGTAATATTAATCACAGTGTGTGGGTTTATCTCTAAATATTTATCATAGAGTGTGTGCTTATCTCTAAATATATTAATTATAGTGTGTGTTTATCTCGACATAGTAATCAAAGTGTGTGTGTTAATCTCTAAGTGTTAATTACAGTGTTTGTGTTTGTCTCTAAACATTAATCATAGGGTGCTTATCAATAAATATTAGTCAAAATGCTTGTGTTTATCTCTAAATATAAATCATAGGGTCCTTATCAATAAATATTAATCACAGATTGTGTGTTTATCTTAAAATTAATCATAGATTGTGTGTTTATCTCTAAATATTTACCACAGAGTGTATGTTTATCTAAATATTAATCATAGAATGTTTGTTTATCTAAATATTAATCATAGAGTTTGTGTTTATCTCAAAATATTAATCATACATTGTGTGTTTATCTCTAAATATTAATCACAGACTGTGTGTTTATCTAATTATTAATCATAAATTGTGTGTTTATCTCTATATGTTAATCAGAGAGTGTGTGTTTATCTGTAAATATTTATCATAGAGAGTGTGTTAATCTCTAAATATTGATCGCAATGTGTATTTATCTCTATAGATTAATCAGAGAGTGTATGTTTATCCCTAAATATTAATCAAAGTGTGTGTGTTAATCTCTAAATGTTAATCACAGTGTTTGTGTTTATCTCTAAATATTAATCATAGAGTGTTTATCAATAATATTAATAATAGGGTGTGTGTTTTTCTAAATATTAATCATAGAGTGTGTTTATCTCTAAATATTAATCACAGATTGTGTGTTTATCTTAATATTAATCATAGAGTGTGTGTTTTTCTAAATATTAATCATAGAGTGTGTTTATCTCTAAATATTAATCACAGATTGTGTGTTTATCTTAATATTAATCATAGATTGTATGTTTATGTCTAAATATTTACCACCGAGTGTATGATTATCTAAATATTAATTATAGAATGTGGGTTTATCTAAATATTAATCATAGAGTTTGTGTTTATCTCAAAATATTAATCATACATTTTGTGTTTATCTCTAAATATTAATCACAGACTGTGTGTTTATCTAATTATTAATCATAAATAGTGTGTATATCAATAAAAATTATCTAAATATTAATCATTGAGTGTATGATTATTTCTAAATATTAAACACAGGATGTGTTTATCTCTAAATATTAATCATAGAGTGTGTGTGTATCTCTAATATTAATCATAGAGTGTGTGATTATCTCTATATATTAATCACAAAGTGTGTGTTTATCTCTAAATATACATCACAGAGTGATGTTTATCTAAATATTAATCATACATTGTGTGTTTATATCTAAATATTAATCTTAGAGTGTTTATCAATAAAAATTATCACAGAGTGGGTGTTTATATGTAAATAGTATTGATAGAGTGAGTGTTGATCTCTAATTTATAACCATAAAGTGTGTGTTTATCTCTTAATATTACTCCCAGTGTTTGTTTTTATCTCTAAAATTTAATCATAGCTTGTGTGTTTATCTAAATATTAATCATAGAGAGTGTTTTTATCTTGAAATATTAATAATAGATCATGTGTTTCTCTCTACATATTAATCATGCAGTGTTCTTATCTCTAAATATTAATCACAGAGTGTGTGTATATCTCTAATTAGTAATAATAGAGTGTGTGTTTATCACTAAATATTAATCTTAGGGTGTTTATCTCCAAATATTAATTACAGACAGTGTGTTAACCTGATATTAATCATAAATTGTGTGTTTATATCTAAATATTAATCACAGAGTGTGTTTTTCTAAACATTAATCATAGAGTGTGTGTTTAACTCTAAATATTACTCATAGATGTGTGTTTATCTACATATCAATCATAGTGTGTGTGTTTATCTCTAAATATTAATCATATAGTTTTTATCAATAAAAATAATAATAGAGTGGATGTTTATCTGTAAATATTATTCATAGAGTGATGGTTTATCTACAATTATTGATCATAGTGTTATATTTGCCTCTAAATATTAATCATAGAATGTATGATTATCTATAAATATTAATCACAATGTGTGTTCATCTCTAAATATTAATCATAGAGTGTGAGTTTATTGTGAATATTAATCACATAGTGTGTGATTATCTACATATACTTCATAGTGTGTGTTCATCTCTAAATATTAGTCCTTGAATTTGTTTTTATCTATATACATTAATCATAGCGTGTTTATCTTTAATATTAATCATAGAGTGTTTGTTAATCTTCTAAATATTAATCATGGAGTGTTTTTTATTATGAATATTAACCAAAGACTGTGTGATTACCTAAACATTAATCATAGTGTGTGTGTTTATCTCTAATTATTAATCATAGAGTGTGATTATATCTAAATATTAATCATAGTGTGTGTGATTATCTCTAAATATTAATCACAGAGTGAGTGTTTATCTCTACATATTAATCATAGAGAGTGTGTTGATCTTGAAATACTAATCATAGATTGTGAGTTTACCTCTAAGTATTTATCAATTGAGTATATTTATATATAAATATTAATCACAGAGTGTGGTTTTTCTCTAAATATTAATCACATAGTTTGTGTTTATCTTCTAAATATTAATTATACTGTGTGTGTTTATATCTGCTTATTAATCATAGATCGTGTGTTTATCTATAAATATTAATCATAGAGTGTGTGTTTATCTCTAAATATTAATCATAGATTGTATTTATCTCTAAATATTAATCATAGTGGGTGTCTATCCGTAAATATTAATCATAGACTTTATGGTTATCTCTAAATATTAATAATAGAGTGTGTGTTTATCCATAAATATTAATCACATAGTGTGTGTATCTCTAAATATTAATCATTGAGTGTTTGATTATCTCTAAATATTAATCACAGAGTGTGTGTTTATCTCTAAATGTTAATCATAGAGTGTGTGTCTATCTCTGATATTAATCATAGGGTGTATTTATCTCTAAATAAAATCATAGTGTGTTTGTCTATCTCTAAATATTATTCATAGACTTTATGTTTATCTGTAAATATTAATAATAGAGTGTGTGTTTATCCCTAAATATTAATCACATAGTGTGTGTATCTCTAAATATTAATCACTGAGTGTTTGATTATCTCTAAATATTAATTACAGTGTGTGTGTTTATCTCTGAATATTAATCATAGAGTGTATTTATCTCTTAATATAAATCATTTAGTTTGTGTTTATCTTATAAATATTAATCATAGATTGTGTGTTCATCTCTAAATATTAATCATAGATGTGTGTTTACCGCTAAATATTAATTATAGTGTGAATGTATATCTCTAAATATTAATGCTAGAGTGTGTGTTTATCTCTACATTTTAATGATAGAGAGTGTGTTTATCTTGAAATATTAATCAGAAATTGTGTTTATCTCTAAGTATTAATCATAAAGTGTATTTACCTCTAAATATTAATCTTAGAGTGTGTGTTTATCTCAAATATTGATCATAGAGTTTTTTATCTCTAAATATTAATCTTAGAGTGTGGGTCTATTTCTAAATATTGATCATAGAGTTGTATTTATCTTTAAGTATTAATCATAGAGTGTTCATCTCTAAATATTAATCATAGAGTGTGTGTCTATCTCTAAATATTAATCATAAAGTTTGTGTTTATCTCTAAATATTAATCATAGTGGGTGTGTTTATCTCTAAAAATTAATCATATACTGTGAGTTTATCCCTAAGTATTAATCATAGATCATTTGTTTACCTCTAAATATTAATCATAGAGTGTATTTTCTCTAAATATTTATAACAGAGTATATGTTTATCTCTAAATATTAATCGTGTAATGTTTATCTTTAGATAATAATCACAGAGTGTGTATATCTCTAAATATTAATCAAAGTGTGTTTATATCAAATATTAATCATAATGTGTTTATCTCTTATATTACTCATAGAGTTTATATCTTACTCTAAATATTATTCATATAGTGAGTGTCTATCTTATATATATTAATCATAGAGGTTGTATTTATCTGTAATATTAATCACAGAGTGTGGGTTTATCTCTAAATATTAATCATAGAGTGTGTGTTTATCTCTAAATATTAATCATTGTGTGTGTGGTTATCTCTAAATATTAATCATAGAATGTGTGTTTATCTCTAAATATTAACCACAGAGAGTGTGTTTATCTCTAAATATTAATCAGAGGTTTTATCTCTAAATATTAATCATACAACGTGTGTTTATCTCTAAATATTAATCACATAGTGTGTGTATCTCTAAATATTAATCATACAGTGTGTGTTATTCTCTAAATAACAATCATAGAGTATGTGTTTATCTCTAAATATTAATCATAGAGTGAGTGTCTATCTTCTACATATTAACCATAGAGGTTTGTTTATCTGTGATATTAATCACAGTGTGTGGGTTTATCTCTATGTATTAATCATAGTTTGTGTGGTCACCTCTAAATATTAATTAAGCAGTGTGTGTTTATCTCTAGATATTAATCACATAGTGTGTGTTTTTCTCTAAATATTAATCATAGAATTTTTACCACTAAGTATTAAATATAGAGTGTTTATGTATCTCTAATTATTAATCATAGATCGTGTGTTTATCTCTAAATATTCATCATAGAATGTGTGTTTATCTCTAAATATTAATTATATAGTGTGTGTTTATCTCTAAATATTTATCACAGAGTGTGTGTTTATCTTCTATATATTAATCAGAAATTGTGTGTTTATCTCTAAATATTAATGACAGAGTGTGTGTTTATCAATAAATATTAATCACAGTGTTTATCTCTAATCTTATTCATAGAGTGTGTGTCTATCTCTAAATAATAATCATTTAGTGAGTGTCTCTCTTACATATTAATCATAGATGTTGTGTTTATCTGTAATGTTAATAACAGAGTTGGGATTTATCTCTAAATCTTAATCATAGTGTGTGTGTTTTTCTCTAAATATTAATAATAGTTGTGAGGTTACCTCGACATATTAATAACAGAGTGTGTGTTTTTCTCTAAATATTAATTAATAGTGTGTGTATCTCTAAATATTAATCATTGAGTGTGAGATTATCTCTAAATATTAATCAGAGTGTGTTTTCCTCTAAATACTAATCATAGAATGTGTGTGTATCTCTAAATATTAATTATAGAGTGTGTGATTATCTCTATATATTAATCACAGATCTGTAATTTTCTTCTAAATATTAATCATAGAGTGTGTGTTTATCTCTAAATTTTAAACACATAGTGTGTGTATCTCTAAATATAATTCATTGAGTGTGGGTTTACCTCTAAAGATTAATCACTGAGTGTATTTATCTCTAAATATTAACCATAGTGTGTGTGTTTATCTTCTATATATTAATCAGAGATTGTGTGTTTATCTCTAAATATTAATTAATTGTGATGTCATATCGCATTGTAGTGATGTCACAGTGTATAACTGTGTTCATAGAGCACAAAAATGATGTCACAGTCAATAACTGTGATGTCATAGAACAGTGTTGCCATGTCACAGTCAATAATTGTAGGTCACAGTCCATTATATTGATGTCACAGTGTATTATTGTGATGTCAATTCGCACTATAGTGATGTCACAGTGTATAATTGTGTTCAGAGAGCACTATTGTGATGTCACAGTCAATAATTGTGATGGCATAGTGCAGTATATTGACAACACAGTGTATAATTTGATGTCACAGAGCAAGATAGTGATATCACAGTGTGTAATTGTGTTGTCATATTGCACTGTAGTAATGTCACATGTATAATTCTTTTCATAGATCACAATTGTGCTGAAACAGTCAATAACTGTGATGTCATAGTGCAGTATATTGATAACACAGTGTATAATTGTGATGTCATAGTGCAGTATATTGATAACACAGTGTATAATGGTGATGGCATAGTACAGGATTTTGATGTCCCTGTGTAAAATTTTGATGTCATATTGCACTATAGTGATGTCACAGTGTATAATTGTGTTCATAGAGCACTATAGTGATGTCAGAGTTAATAATTGTGATTTCATAATGCCGTATTGTGATGTCACAGTCAATAGGTGTGATGTCTTAGGGCAATATACTGATAACACAGTGTATAATAGTGATGTCACAGTGCAAGATAGTGAGGTTGCAGTGTATAATTGGGATGTCATATTGCACTATAATGATGTCACAGTGTATAATTTTGTACACACAGCACTATAGTGATGTCCAGTCAATAATAGTGATTTCATAGTGCAGGATATTGAAGTCACAGTGGATAATTTGGATGTCATATTGCAGTATATTGACAACACAGTGTATAATTGTGGTGTCATATTGCACTATAATGATGTCACAGTGTATAATTGTGTTAATACAGCATAATATTTATGTCAATGTCAGTAATTGTGATGTCATAGTGCAGTATATTGATAACACAGTGTAAAATTGTGATGTCATAGTGAACTATAGTGAAGTCACAGTATATAATTGTGATGTGATATTGCACTAAAGAGATGTCACAGTGTATAATTGTGTTCATGGAGCACTATAGTGATGTCACCGTCAATTAATATGATGTCATAATGCAGTATATTAATAACACATTGCATAATTGTGATGTCATAGTGCAGTATATTGATGTCACAACGTTTAATTGTTATGTCATATCACACTATAGTGATGATACATTGTATAATTGTGATTTCATATTGCACTATAGTGATGTGACAATGTATAATTGTGATGACATATTGCAATATAGTAATGTCAAAGTATATAATTGTGATTTCATATTGCACTATAGTGATGTCACAAAGTATAATTGTGCTCATATTGAAATATATTGATGTCACAGTCAATAATTTTGATGTCATAATGCAGTACTGTGATGTGACAGTCAATAATTTTGATGTCATAGTGCAGTATATTGATGTCACAGTGTATAATTGTGATGTCATATAGCACTATAGTGATGTCACAGTGTATAATTGTGTTCATAGAGCACAATAGTGATGTCATAGTCAATAATTGTGAAGTCATAGAACAGTAATGTTTTGTCACAGTCATTAATTGCATGTCACCGTCCATTATATTGATGTCACAGTGTATAATTGTGATGAAATATCGCACTATAGTGATGCTACAGTGTATAATTGTGTTTAAAGAGCACTATAGTGATGTAACAGTCAATAAATGTGGTATCACAGTGCAGTATTGTGGTGTCACAGTGAATAATTGTAGGTCACAGTCCATTATATTGATGTCACAGTGCAAATTGTGATGTCATAGTGCAGGATTTTGATTTCACTGTGTAATTGAGTTCATAGAGCACTATAGTGATGTCTGAGTCAATAATTGTGGTTTCATAGTGCCATATTGTGATGTCACACTTAATAAGTGTGATGTCCTTGTGCAGTATATTGATAACACAGTGTATAATTGTGTTCATAGAGCACCATAGTAAAGTCACAGACAATAACTGTGATGTCATAGTGCAGTATTGTGATGTCACTGCTAATAATTGTGATGTCACAGTACAAGCTATTAATGTGACAGTTTATACTTGTGGTTTCATAGTGTCATATTATGATATCACAGTCAAAATGTGTGATGTAATTGTGATGTGAAAGTGCAAGATTGTTATGTCGCAGTGTATATTTGCGATGTCATAGTGCACTATAGTGAAGTCATCGTGTATAATTGTGAGGTGATTTTGCACCATATGATGTTACAATGTATAATTGTGTTCATAGAGCACTATAGTGATTTCACAGTCAATATATGCGATGTCATAGTGAAGTATATTGATAACACGGTGTATAATTGTGATGTCATAGTGCAGGATTTTGAAGTCACAGTGTATTATTGTGATGTCATATTGCACTATAGTGATGTCACAAAGTATAATTGTGTTCATAGGAAAATATATCCCATAAATGGGATGTCATAGTGCAGTATATTGATAACACGGTGTATAATTGTGATGTCATAGTGCAGGATTTTGAAGTCACAGTATATAATTGTGATGAAATATCGCACTATAGTGATGCCACAGTGTATAATTATGTTTAGGGAGCACTATAGTGATGTACCAGTCAATAAATGCGGTGTCACAGTGCAGTATTGTGGTGTCACAGTGAATAATTGTAGGTCACAGTCCATTATATTGATGTCACAGTGCAAATTGTGATGTCAAAGTGCAGGATATTGATGTCACAGTGTAATTGAGTTCATAGAGCACTATAGTGATGTCTGAGTCAGTAATTGTGGTTTCATAGTGCCATATTGTGATGTCAAAGTTAATAATTGTGATGTCATAGTGCAGGATTTTGAAGTCACAGTGTATTATTGTGATGTCATATTGCACTATAGTGATGTCACATAGTATAATTGTGTTCATAGGAAAATATATCGATGTCACAGTCAATAATTGTGAAGTCATAGATCAGTATTGTCATGTCACAGTCAATAATTGTAGGTCACAATCCATTATATTGATGTCACAGTGTATAATTGTGATGTCATATTGCACTATAGTGATGTCACATTGTATGATTGTGTTCAGAGAGCACTATAGTGATGTCAGAGTCAAAAATAGTGATGTCATAGAACAGGATATTGATGTCACAGTCAATAATTGTGATGTCATAGTGCCATATATTGATGTCACAGTGTATAATTATGATGTCATAGTGCAGTATAGTGAAGTCACAGTGTATAATTGTGAGGTGATTATGCACTATAATGATGTCACAGTGTATAATTGTGGTAATACAGCATTATATTTATGTCACAGTCAATAATTGTGATGTCATAGTGCAGTATATTGATAATACAGTGTAAAACTGTGATGTCCTAGTGCACTATAGTGAAGTCACAGTATATAATTGTGATGTGATATTGCATTAAAGTTATGTCACAGGGTATAATTGTGTTCATGGAGCACTATAGTGATGTCACAGTCAATAAATGTGATGTCATAGTGCAGTATATTGATGTCACAATGTATAATTCTGATGACATATCGCTCTGTAGTGATGTCACAGTGTATAATTGTGTTCATAGAGCACAAAAATGATGTCACAGTCAATAATTGTGATGTCATAGAACAGTATTGCCATGTCACAGTCAATAATTGTAGGTCACAGTCCATTATATTGATGTCACAGTGTATAATTGTGATGTCATATTGCACTATAGTGATGTCACAATGTATAATTGTGTTCAGAGAGCACTATAGTGATGTCACAGTCAATAAATGTGATTTCATAGTGAAGTATATTGACAACATAGTGTATAATTTGATGTCACAGAGCAAGATAGTGATATCACAGTGTGTAATTGTGTTGTCATATTGCACTGTAGTGATGTCACATGTATAATTCTATTCATAGATCACAATAGTGCTGAAACAGTCAATAACTGTGATGTCATAATGCAGTATATTGATAACAAAGTGCATAATTGTGATGTCATAGTGCAGTATATAGATAACACAGTGTATAATGCTGATGGCATAGTACAGGATTTTGATGTCCCTGTGTAAAATTTTGATGTCATATTGCACTATAGTGGTATCACAGTGTATAATTGTGTTCATAGAGCACTATAGTGATGTCAGAGTAAATAATTGTGATTTCATAATGCCATATTGTGATGTCACAGTCAATAGGTGTGATGTCCTAGTGTAGTATACTGATAACACAGTGTAATATTGTGATGTCATAGTGCAAGATAGTAATGTTGCAGTGTATAATTGGGATGTCATATTGCACTATAATGATGTCACTGTGTATAATTTTGTTCATGGAGCATTATAGTGATGTCACCGTCAAAAATGTGATGTCATAATGCAGTATATTAATAACACATTGCATAATTGTGACATGACTTTAGTGCAATATGATATCACAGTTATACACTGTGACATCGAGAAACTGCACTATGACATCACAATTATACACAGTTATCAATATACTGCACTATTACATCAAATTTATTGACTGTGACATCACTATAGTGCTCTATGAACACAATTATGCATTGTGACATCACTATAGTGCAATATAACGTCAAAATTATACTTTGCAACATCACTATCTTGCACTTTGACATCACAATTATGCACTATTTTGCACTGTGACATCACAATTATACACTGTGTTATCAATATACTGCACTGTGACATCACAATTATAGACTGTGACATAGATATAGTGCTCTATGAACACAATTATACAATGTGACATCACTACATTGCACTGTGACATCACAATTAAACACTCTGACATCAATACAATGGACTGTGAACTAAAATAATTCACTGTGACACCACAATTCTGCATTATGACATCACAATTATTGACTGTGACATTACTTTAACGCTCTCTGAACACAATTATACACTGTGACATCACTATAGTGCGATATGACATCACAATTATACATTGTGACATCAATAGACTTCAGTATGACATCAAAATTATTGATTGTGACATCACACTCCTGTGCTATGACATCACAATTATTGATTGTGACATCAATATAGTGCTCTATGTACACAATTATACACTGTGACATCACTATAGTGCAATTAGACATCACAATTATACACTGCGACATCACAATTATACCCTGTGTTATCAGTATACTGCACTATGACATCACACTTATTGACTCTGATATCACTCTAGTGCTCTCTGAAGACAATTATACACTGTGAAATCACTATAGTGCCATGTGACATCACTATTATACACTGTGACATTGATATAATGCACTGTGACCTACAATTATTCACTATGACACCACAGTACGGCACTATGACATCACATTTATTGACGGTGACATCACTATTGTGCTACCTGAACACAATTATACACTGTGACATCACTATAGTGCGATATGACTTCAGAGTAATACACTGTGACATCAAGAAAATGAACTGTGACTTACCATTATTGACCATGCCACAACAATACTGTTCTATGACATCACAATTATTGAAGGTGACATCACTATAGTACTCTACGGACACAATTATGCATTGTGATATCACGATAGTACATTATCACCTCACAATTATACACTGTGACATCACTATTGTGCACTATGACATCTCAATTTTACACCATGACATCAATATACTGTACCATGTCGTCACAACTATTGACTGTGACATCACCATCCTACATTATGAGATCACAATTATTGACTCTGACATTACTATAGTGCTCTATGCAGAAAATTCTACACTGTGACATCATTATAGTGCAATATAACACCACAATTATACACTGTGTTATCAATATACTGCAGGAAGACATCACAATTATTGACTGTGACATAATTATAGTGCTCTATAAATGCAATTATACACTGTGACATCATTATAATGAACTTTGACCTACAATTATTCACTGCGACACCAGACTGCCGCACTATTACATCACATTCATTGACTGTGACATCACTATAGTGCAATATGACATTACAATTTTACAGTGTGACATCGATTTAATGGACTGTGACCTACAATTATTGACTGCGACACGACAATACTGTACTATGACATCACAATTATTGACTGTGATGTCAATATTGTGCTCTATAAACACAATTATACATTGTGACATCATTATTGTGCAATATGGCATCACAATTATACACTGTGACATCACTATAGCGCATTGTGACACCACAATTATACACCGTGACATCAATATGCTGCACTATGATGTCACAATTATTGACTCTGACATCACAATCCTGAGCTATGACATCACAATTATTGACTGTGACATCACTACAGTGCTCTATGTGCACAATAATCTGTCACATCACTATAGTACAATATGACATCACAATTATACACTGCGACCTCACTAACATGCACTGTGACATCAATATTATACACTGTGTTTTCAGAATATGCACTATGACATCTCACTTATTGACTGTGACATCACAATATGGCACTATGAAATCACAATTATTGACTGTGGCATCACTATAGTGCTCTATGAACACAATTATACACGCTGACATCGTTATAATGCAATATGACATCCTAATTTTACATTGTGACATCACAATCTTGAACTGTGTCATCACATTTATACACTGTGTTATCAATATTCTGAACTATGACATTTCAATTAATGACTGTGACATCATATAGTGCTCTATGAACACAATTATTGACTGTAACAACACTATAGTGCTTATGAACACGATTATACACTGTGAGTTAACTACTGCATTATGACATCACAATTATTGACTGTGACATCAATATATTTCTCTAGGATCACAATTATACATTGTGACATCACTATAGTACAATATGACATCACAATTGAACCCTGTGATATTACTATCTTGCACTGTGACATCAAATTATACACTCTGTTGTCAATATACTGCACTCTAGATCACAATTATTGAATGTGACATCACTATAGTGCTCTATGTACACAATTATACACTGACATCATTATAGTGCAATATGACACAACCATTATACACTGTGACATCACTCTCTTGCACTTTGAAATCACAATTATACATTGTGTTATCAATATACTGCAGTATGACATCACAATTATTGACTTTAACATAGCTATAGTGCTCTATGAACACAGTTATAAACTGTGTCATCACTAGCTTGCACTGTGAAATCAAAATTATACACTGTGACATAAATATAATGGACTGGGACATACAATTATTCACTGTGACACCACAATCCTGTGCTATGACATCACAATTATTGACTGTAACATCACTATAGTGCTCTCTGAACACAATTATACACTGTGACATCATTATAGTGCGATATGATATCACAATTATACACTGTGACATCAACTACTTGCATTATGACATCACAATTATTGACTGTGACATCAATATATTGTCTCTATGAACACAATTATGCACTGTGACATCACTATAGTGCGATATGACATCACAATTATACACTGTGACATCAATATACTGCTTTATGACATCACAATTATTGACTGTGACATCAATATAGTTCTCTATGAACACAATTATACACTGTGACATCATTGTAGTGCATATATGACATCACAATTATACACTGTGACATCACAATCTTGCACTATGACTTCACAATTATACACTGGTTATCAATATACTGCACTATGACATCACAATTATTGACTGTGACATCACTATAATGCTCTATGAATCACAATTATACACTGTGACATCACTATAGTGCAATATGACATCAAAATTATACACTGTGACATCACTACCTTGCACTGTGACATCACAATTATACACTGTGTTATCAATATACTGCACTATGACATCACAATTATTGACTGTGACATCACATATACTGCACTATGACAACACAATTATTGACTGTGACATCACTATAGTGCTCTATGAACACAATTATACACTGTGACATCACTACAGTGTGATATGACATTAAAATTATACATTATGAAATCATTATAGTGCACTATGACATCACAATTATACACTATGACATCAATATACTGTACTATGTCATCACAATTATTGACTGTGACATCACAATCCTGCACTATGACATCAGAATTATTGACTGTGATATCATTATAGTGCTCTAGGTACAAAATTATTCACTGTGACATCATTATAGTGCAATATAACACCACAAATATAAACGTGTTATCAATATACTGCAGTATGACATGAAAAATATTGACTGTGACATAGCTATAGTGCTCTATGAACACAATTATACACTGTGACATCACTGTATTGCGATATGTCATCACAATTATGCACTGTGACATCAATATAATTGACTGTGAACTACAATTATTGACTGAGACACGACAATACTGTTCCATGACATCACAATTATTGACTGTGACATCACTATTGTCCTCTATGAACACAATTATGCATTGTGACATCACTATAGTGTGATATGACATCTCATTTATACATTGTGACATCAACATACTGCTTTATGACATCACAATTATTGACTGTGACATCAATATAATTCTCTATGAATAAAATTATACTTTGTGACACAACTGTAGTGCAATATGACATCACAATTATACACTGTGACATCGAAAACCTGCTCTATGACATCACAGTTATACACTGTTATCAATATACTGCACTATAACATCAAATTTATTGACTCTGACATCACTAAATTGTTCCATGAACACAATTATACATTGTGACATCACTATAGTTTGTTACCATCTCACAATTATACACTGTGATATCACTATAGTGCGATATGAAATCACAATTATACATTGTGACATCACTATCTTGCACTTTGACATCACAATTATGACTGTACTATATTGCACAGTGACATCACAATTATACACTGTGATATCAATATACTGCACTATAACATCACAATTATACAGTTTGACATAGATACAGTGCTCTATGAACACAATTATACACTGTGACATCACTATAGTGTGATATGACATCACAATTTTACAGTGTGACATCGATTTAATGGACTGTGACCTACAATTATTGACTGCAACACAATACTGTACTATGACATCACAATTATTGACTGTGATGTCAATATTGTGCTCTATGAACACAATTATACACTATGAAATCACTACAGTGGGATATGATATCACAATTATACATTGTGACATCAATATACTGCTATATGACATCACAATTATTGACTATGACAACAATATATTCTCTATGAACACAATTATATGTTGTGACATCAGTATAGTGCAATATACCATTACAATTATACACTGTGTTATTAATATACTGCATTATGACATCACAATTATTGACTGTGACATCACTATAGTGCTACTATGAACACAATTATACATTGTGACATCATTATATGTGCAATATGGCATCACAATTATACACTGTGACATCACTATAGTGCACTGTGACACCACAATTATACACCGTGACATCAATATACTGCACTATGACATCACAAGTTATTGACTCTGACATCACAATCCTGAGCTATGACATCACAATTATTGATTGTGATATCATTATAGTGCCCTATGTACACAATAATCTGTCACATCACTATAGTGCAATATGACATCACAATTATACACTGCGACCTCACTATCTTGCACTGTGACATCTCAATTATAAACTGTTATCAGAATATACACTATGACATCTCACTTATTGACTGTGACATCACAATATGGCACTAAGACATCACAATTATTGACTGTGACATCAGTATAGTGCTCTATGAACACAATTATACACGGTGACATCGTTATAGTGCAATATGACATTTTAATTTTACACTGTGACATCACAATCTTGAACTGTGTCATAACATTATACACTGTGTTATCCATAATCTGTACTATGACATTACAATTAATGACTGGGACATCATAAAGTGCTCTATGAACACAATTATACACTGTGAGTTAACTACTGCATTATGACATCACAATTATTGACTGTGACATCAATATATTTCTCTATGAACACAATTATACATTGTGACATCATTATATTGCACTGTGACATCACAATGATACCCTGTGTTATCAGTGTACTGCACTGACATCACACTTATTGATTGTGACATCACAATATGGCACTATGAAATCACAATTGTTGACTCTGTCATCACTATAGTTCTCTTTGAACATAATTATACACTGTGACATCATTGTAGTGCAATATGACATCAAAATTTTACATTGTGACATCACAATCTTATACTGTGAGTTCACAATTATACATGGGGTTATCAATATTATGCACTATGAAATCACAATTATTGACTGTGACATCAGTATAGTGCTCTCTGAACACAATTATACACTGTGATTTCTCTATAGTGCAATATGACATAAAAATTATTGATTGTGACACCACAATCCTGCGCTATGACATCACAATTATTGATTGTGACATCAATATAGTGCTCTATGTACACAATTATACACTGTGACATCGCTATAGTGCAATAAGACATCACAATTATACACTGCGACATCACAATTATACCCTGTGTTATCAGTATGACATCACAATTATTGACTGTGACATAATTATAGTGCTCTATAAACGCAATTATACACTGTGACATAATTATAATGAACTTTGATCTACAATTATTCACTGCAACGCCAGACTACTGCACTATGACATCACAATCATTGACTATGACATCACTATAGTGCAACATGACATTACAATTTTAGAGTGTGACATCGATTTAATGGACTGTGACCTACAATTATTGACTGCGACACGACAATACTGTACTATGACATCACAATTATTGACTGTGATGTCAATATTGTGCTCTATGCACATAATAATACACTGTGACATAACTATAGTGGGATATGATATTACAATTATACATTGTGACATCAATATACTGCTATATGACATCACAATTATTGACTGTGACATCAATATATTCTCTATGAACACAATTATACGTTGTGACATCACTATAGTGCAAGATGACATCACAATTATACACTGTGTTATTAATATACTGCATTATGACATCACAATTATTGATTGTGACAGCAAGTTATTTCTCTATGAACACAATTATACATTGTGACATCATTATAGTGCAATATGACATCACAATTATACACTGTGACATCACTATAGCAAACTGTGACACCACAATTATACACTGTGACGTCAATATGCTGCACTATGACATCGCAATTATTGTCCCTGACATCACAATCCTGAGCTATGACATCACAATTATTGACTGAGACTTCACTACAGTGCTCTATGTACACCATAATCTGTCACATCACTATAGTGCAATATGACATCACAATTATAAACTGCGACCTCACTATCTTGCACTGTGACATCACAATTTTATACTGTGTTATCAGAATATGCACTATGAAATCTCACTTATTGACTGTGACATCACAATATGGCACTATGAAATCACAATTTTTTGACTGTGACATCGCTATAGTGCCCTATGAATGAAATTATATACGGTGACATCTTTATAGTGCAATATGACATCTTAATTTCACACTGTGACACCACAATCATGAACTGTGTCATCACATTTATACACTGTGTTATCAATATTCTGCACTATGACATTGCAATTAATGACTGTGTTCTCATATAGTGCTCTATGAACACAATTATTGACTGTGACATCACTATAGTGCTTATGAACACAATTATACACTGTGAGGTAACTACTGCATTATGACATCACAATTATTGACTGTGACATCAATATATTTCTCTATGAACACAATTATACACTTGTGACATCACTATAGTGCAATATGACATCAAAATTATACACTGTGACATCACAATCTTGCACTGTGACTTCACAATTATACACTGGGTTATCAATATTCTGCACTATGAAATTACAATTATTGACTGTGACATAGCTATAGTGCTCTATGAACACAATTATACACTGTGAGTTCTCTATAGTGCAATATGACATCAAAATTATACACTGTGACATCATTACCTCCAAAGAGACATCACAATTATACACTGTGTTATCAATATACTGCATTATGACATCACAATTATTGACTGGGACATCACAATCCTGCACTAGGACAACACAATTATTGACTGTGACATCACTATAGTGCTCTATGACCACAATTATACACTGTGACATCACTCTAGTGGGATATGATATCCCAATTATACATTGTGACATCAATATACTGCTTATGAAATCACAATTATTGACCCTGACATCAATATATTCACTATGAACACAATTATGCACTGTGACATCACTATAGTGCGATATGAGATCACAATTATGCTTTATGACATCAACATACTGCTTTATGACATCAAAATTATTGATTGTGACATTAATATAATTCTCTATGAATAAAATGATTCTCTGTGACATAACTGTAGTGCAATATGACATCACAGTTATACACTGTGACAATGAAAAACTGCACTATGACATCATAATTATACACTGTTTTCAATATACTGCATTATTACATCTCATTTATTGACTGTGACATCACTATAGTGCTCTATGAACAAAATTTTACATTGTGAAATCACTATGGTGCAATATAACGTCAAAATTATACATTGCAACATCATTATCTTGCACGTTGACATCAAAATCATACACTACATTTCACTGTGACATCACAATTATACACTGTGTTATCAACATACTGCACTCTGACATCACAATTATAGACTGTGACATAGGAGACATAGATATAGTTCTCTATGAACACAATTATACAATGTGACATGACTACATTGCACTGTGACATCACAATTAAACACTCTGACATCAATATGATGGACTGTGACCTACAATAATTCACTGTGACACCACAATTCTGCACTATGACATCACAATTATTGACTGTGACATCACTATAGTGTTCTCTGAAGACAATTATACACTGTGACATCAGTATAGTGCGATATGACATCACAATTATACACTGTGACATTAATATAATGGACTGTGACACCACAATACTGCACTATGACAACACGTATTCACTGTGACATTACTTTAACGCTCTCTGAACACAATTATACACTGTGACATCAATATAACGGACTTGATCTACAATTATTCACAGTGAAACCATAATACTGCACTATGACATCACATTTATTGACTGTGACATTACTTCAATGCTCTCTGAAACAATTATACACTGTGACATCACTAAACTGTGATATGACATCACAATTATACATTGTGACATCAATAGACTGCATTATGACATCAAAATTATTGATTGTGACATCACAATCCAGTGCTATGACATCACAATTATTGATTGTGACATCAATATACTGCTCTATGTACACAATTATACACTGTGACATCA
This sequence comes from Mesocricetus auratus, assembly GCF_017639785.1. Lineage (NCBI taxonomy): Eukaryota > Metazoa > Chordata > Mammalia > Rodentia > Cricetidae > Mesocricetus > Mesocricetus auratus. Next base: position 47,274 of record NW_024430940.1, read on the forward strand.
CTATAGTGCAATAAGACATCACAATTATACACTGCGACATGACAATTATACCCTGTGTTATCTGTATGACATCAAATTATTGACTGTGACATAATTATAGTGCTCTATAAACACAAATATACACTGTGACATAATTATAATGAACTTTGACCTATAATTATTCACTGTGATTCCAGACTACTGCACTATGACATCACAATCATTGACTGTGACATCACTATAGTGCAATATGACATTACAATTTTAGAGTGTGACATCGATTTAATGGACTGTGACCTACAATTATTGACTGCGCCACGACAATATTGTACTATGACATCACAATTATTGACTGTGAGGTTAATATTGTGCTCTATGAACACAATTATACACTGTGACATCACTAAAGTGGGGTATGATATCACAATTATACATTGTGACACCAATATACTGCTATATGACATCACAATTATTGACTGTGACATCAATATATTCTCTATGAACACAATTATACGTTGTGACATCACTATAGTGCAAGATGACATCACAATTATACATTGTGTTATTAATATACTGCATTATGACATCACATTTATTTACTATGATGACACTATAGTGTACTAAGAGCACAATTATACATTGTGACATCATTATAGTGCAATATGACATCACAATTATCCACTGTGACATCACTATAGTGCACTGTAACCCCACAATTATACACCGTAACATCAATATGCTGCCCTATGACATCGCAATTATTGACCCTGACATCACAATCCTGAGCTAAGACATCACAATTATTGACTGAGACATCACTACAGTGCTCTATGTACACAATAATCTGTCACATCACTATAGTGCAATATGACATCACAATTATACACTGCGACCTCACTATCTTGCACTGTGACATCACATTTATACACTGTGTTTTCAAAATTCTGAACTATGACATTACAATTATTGACTGTGACATAGCTATAGTGCTCTATGAACACAATTATACACTGTGACATCACTGTAGTGCGATATGACATCACAATTATACACTGTGACATCAATATAATGGACTTGACCTACATTTATTCACTGTGACACCACAATACTGCACTATGACATCACATTTATCGATGGTGACATCACTATAACGCTCTCTGAACACAATTATACTCTGTGACATCACTATAGTGTGATATGACTTCAGAATTATACACTGTGACATCAATAAAATGGACTGTGACCTATAATTATTGTCTGTGACACGACGATACTGTAGTATGACATCACATATTATTGACTGTGACATCACTATTGTTCTCTATGAACACAATTATACACAGAGACATCACTAAACTGCGATATGTCATCACAATTTTACACTGTGTCATCAATATAATTGACTGTGAACTACAATTATTGACTGTGACACGACAATACTGTTCCATGACATCACAATTATTGACTGTGACATCACTATTTTACTCTATGAACATAATTATGCACTGTGCCATCACTATGGTGCGATATAAGACCTCAATTATACATTGTGACATCAACATACGGCTTTATGACATCAATATTATTGACTGTGACATCAATATAATTCTCTATGAATAAAATTATACTTTGTGACACAACTGTAATGCAATATGACATCATAATTACACACTGGGACATCGAAAACCTGTACTATGACATCACAATTATACACTTGTTATCAATATACTGCACTATAACATCAAATTTATTGACTGTGACATCACTATATTGCTCCATGAACACAATTATACATTGTGACATCTCTATAGTTCGTTATCATCTCACAATTATACACTGTGATATCACTATAGTGCGATATGAAATCACAATTATACATTGTGACATCTCTATCTTGCACTTTGACATCACAATTATATACTATATTGCACAGTGACATCACAATTATACACTGTGTTATCAATATACTTCACTATAACATCACAATTATATACTGTGACATAGATATAGTGCTCTATGAACAAAATTATACACTGTGACATCACTATAGTGTGATATGATATCACAATTATACATTGTGACATCAATATACTGCTATATGACATCACAATTATTGAATGTGACAACAATATATTCTCTATGAATACAATTACACGTTGTGGCATCACTACAGTGCAATATGCCATCACAATTATACACTGTGTTATTAATATACTGCACTATGACATCACATTTATTCACTATGACATAGCTATAGTGCCCTATGAACACAATTATACTCTGTGACATCGTTGTAGTGCGATATGACATCACATTTATATACTGTGACATCAATATAATGGACTTGACGTACAATTATTCACTGTGACACCACAATACTGCACTATGACATCATATTTATCAATGGTGACATCACTATAACACACTCTGAAAACAATTATACACTGTGACATCACTATACTTCGATATGACATCACAATTGCACACTGTGACATCAATATAATTGACTGTGAACTACAATTATTGACTGTGACACGACAATACTTTTCTATGACATCACAATTATTGACTGTGACATCACTATTGTCCTCTATGAACACAATTATGCACTGTGACATCACTATAGTGCAATATGACATCACAATTATACACTGTGACATCAATATAATTGACTTTGTGACACTACAATTATTGACTGTGACACTACAATACTGTTCCTATGACATCACAATTATTGACTGTGACATCACTATTGTACTCAATATGAACATCGAATTATACACTGTGACATCACTATAGTGCGATATGACATCACAATTATACATTGTGACATCAATATACTGCTACTATGACATCACAATTATTGACTGTGACATCAATATAATTCTCTATGAATACAATTATACATTGTGACATCAACTATAGTGCAATATGACATCACAATTATACACTGTGACATCGAAAACCTGCACTATGACATCACAATTATACACTGTCATCAATATACTGCACTATGACATCACAATTTATTGACTGTGACATCACTATATTGCTCTATGAACACAATTATACATTGTGACATCACTATAGTGCATTATCATCATCACAATTATACACTGTGATATCACTATACTGCATTATGACATCACAATTATACACTGTGACATCTCTATCTTGCACTATGACATCACAATTATACTACTGACATCGTTGTAGTGCATATGACATCACAATTATACACTGTGACATCAATATAATGGATTTGACCTACATTTATTCACTGTGACACCACAATACTGCACTATGACATCACATTTATCGATGGTGACATCACTATAACGCTCTCTGAACACAATTATACTCTGTGACATCACTATAGTGTGATATGACTTCAGAATTATACACTGTGACATCAATAAAATGGACTGTGACCTACAATTATTGACTGTGACACGACGATACTGTAGTATGACATCACATATTATTGACTGTGACATCACTATTGTTCTCTATGAACACAATTATACACTGAGACATCACTATACTGCAATATGTCATCACAATTTTACACTGTGACATCAATATAATTGACTGTGAACTACAATTATTGACTGTGACACGACAATACTGTTCCATGACATCATAATTATTGACTGTGACATCACTATTTTACTCTATGAACATAATTATGCACTGCGCCATCACTATGGTGCGATATGACATCTCAATTATACATTGTGACATCAACATACTGCTTCATGACACCACAATAATTGACTGTGACATCAATATAATTCTCTATGAATAAAATTATACTTTGTGACACAACTGTAGTGCAATATGACATCACAATTATACACTGTGACATCGAAAACCTGCACTATGACATCACAATTATACACTGTCATCAATATACTGCACTTTAACATCAAATTTATTGACTGTGACATCACTATATTGCTCCATGAACACAATTATACATTGTGACATCACTATAGTTCGTTATCATCTCACAATTATACACTGTGATATCACTATAGTGCGATATGAAATCACAATTATACATTGTGACATCTCTATCTTGCACTTTGACATCACAATTATATACTATATTGCACAGTGACATCACAATTATACACTGTGTTATCAATATACTTCACTATAACATCACAATTATATACTGTGACATAGATATAGTGCTCTATGAACACAATTATACACTGTGACATCACTATAGTGTGATATGATATCACAATTATACATTGTGACATCAATATACTGCTATATGACATCACAATTATTGAATGTGACAACAATATATTCTCTATGAATACAATTACACG
>NW_024430941.1:0-2620 GCF_017639785.1 Mesocricetus auratus
GTAATTTTTTTAATTTTATTTTCCAGTTTAAATTTAGATAAGAATCAAGGTTGCTTCACAAGTCAGTTCCAGGTCCCTCTCCCATTCCCTCCCTTCCTCCCGTGCCGTCCCCTCCCCCCCCGTTATCCTCTCATTTCTCCAGGGAGGGTGAGGCCCTCCATGGGGGTGTCCATAGTGTGTCATTTCATATAGGGCAGGGCCTAGACCCTTTCCCAAGAGTTCTGGGTGAGAGTGCACCTCACATTGTTCTATTGGAGTCCAAAGTCCGTGTGTATACTTGGGATGGGTACTGATCTGCTGCCCAAGGCTCAATAGATTCCCTAGGCCTCTTCACTGACACCCAGATTCAGGAGGTCTTGATCAGTCCCATGCTGGCTTCCCAGGCTAATGCCTGGGATTCAAGAGTTAACCTTTGTCTGGTCAGCTGTTTCTGGGGGTTAAACCAGCCCAGTCTTAATTCCTTTGATCATCAGTCCTCCCTCTCTGTTACTGGCTTTCTTGAGTTCAGCTCAGTACTTAACCAAGGGAGTCTGCCTCTTCTTCGATCAGCCACTAAATAAAGTTTCTGTTTCCCAGACTCTCTGGCCATAGGATTGTAGGCTGGCACTCCCCAGATCTATGTCTAAAATCCATATATGAGAGAGTACATGCCATGTTTCTCTTTTTGTGACTGGGTTATCTCACTCAGGATGGTTTCTTCTAGTGTCATCCATTTGCCTGCGAGTCTCATGATTCCATTATTTTTTTCTGCTGAATAGTACTCCATTGTGTAGATGTACCACATTTTCTCTATCCACTCTTCGAGTGAGGGACATCTAGGTTGCTTCCACGTTCTGGCAATTACAAATAAAGCTGCTATGAACATAGTGGAACAGACATCTTTGTTGTATGAATGGGCATCTTTTGGATATATGCCTAAGAGTGGAGTTGCTGGGTCTTGTGGTAGGTTTATTCCCATTTTTCTGAGGAATCTCTACACTGATTTCCAAAGTGGCTGAACCAGTTGGCACTCCCACCAGCAATGGAGGAGTGTCGCCCTTTCACCACATCCTCTCCAGCATAAATTGTCATTGGTGTTTTTGATTTTAGCCATTCTGACAGGGGTGAGATGGTATCTGAGAGTTGTTTTGATTTGCATTTCCCGGATGGCTAAGGATGTTGAGCACTTTCTCAAGTGCCTCTCAGCCATTTTAGACTCCTCTATTGAAAACTCTCTATTTAGTTCTGCAGCCCACTTTTTAATAGGGTCCTTTGGTGTTTTGGAGACTTGCTTCTTGAGTTCTTTGTAAATTTTGGAGATCAACCCTCTGTCAGATGTGGGATTAGTGAATATTTTTCCCATTCTGTGGGCTGCCTTTTTGTCTTGCTGACTGTGTCCTTTGCCTTACAGAAGCTTCTCAGTTTCAGTAGGTCCCATTTATTAATTGTTGATCTTACTGCCTGTGCTACTGGTGTTATGTTCAGGAAGCTGTCTCCTGTACCAATTCGTTCAAGGGTACCACCTACTTTCTCTTCTAAGAGGTTCAGTGTGGCTGGATTTATGTTGAGGTCTTTGATCCATTTGGACTTAAGTTTTGTGCATGGCGATAGACATGGATCGATCTGCATTCTTCTACATGCCAGTCTCCAATTATGCCAGCACCATTTGTTGAAGATGCTTTCTATATTCCATTGTATATTTTTAGCTTCTTTGTCAAAGATCAGATGTTCGTACGTGTGTGGGTTAATACCCGGGTTTTCAATTCGATTCCATTGGTCTACCTGTCTATTTTTGTGCCAATACCAAGCTGTTTTCAGCACTATAGCTCTATAATAGAGCTTGAGGTCAGGGATGGTGATGCCTCCGGACGTTGCCTTGTTGAACAGGGTTGTTTTGGCTATCCTGGGTCTTTTGTTTTTCCATACAAAATTGATTATTGTTCTTTCAAGGTCTGTGAAGAACTGTGCTGGGATTTTAATGGGGATTGCATTGAATCTGTAGATTGCTTTTGGCAGGATTGCCATTTTTACTACATTGATCCTACCTATCCAAGAGCATGGGAGATCTTTCCATTTTCTGAGGGCTTCTTTAATTTCTTTCTTTAAAGATTCAAAGTTCTTACGATACAGGTTTTTCACTTGTTTGGTTAGCGTTACCCCAAGGTATTTTATGTTGTTTGTGGCAATTGTAAAGGGTGATGTTTCTCTGATTTCTCTTTCAGCCCTTTTATCATCTGTATATAGTAGGGCTACTGATTTTCTTGAGTTGATCTTGTAGCCTGCCACTTTGCTGAAGGTGTTAATCAGCTGTAAGAGTTCCCTGGTAGAGTTCTTTGGGTCATTGATGTAAACTATCATATCGTCTGCAAACAGTGAAAGTTTGACCTCTTCCTTCCCAATTTGTATCCCCTTGATCCCCCTTTGTTGTCGTATGGCAATAGCTAGGACTTCAAGTACCATGTTGAAAAGGTATGGAGAGAGTGGACAGCCTTGTTTTGTTCCTGATTTTAGAGGAATTGCATTGAGTTTCTGTCCATTTAGTTTGATGTTGGCTGTTGGTTTACTGTATATAGCTTTTATTATGTTTAAGTATGCCCCTGTTATCCCAGATCTCTCCAAGACCTTTATCATGATGTTGAGT
>NW_024430942.1:0-2597 GCF_017639785.1 Mesocricetus auratus
GCGAAATATCCGACTTAGGAGGGAACGTCTCCTAACTGTGTTTTCTGCATCTGAGGAGAACAGAGATCATCATTTCAGAAGTATGATGGTCTCTCAGTAGAGCACCCTAACGTGTATATAAATGGTCACATGTGCTAAGTAGGTAAACCTTAAAACAGGTCACATAGAAGATGCTGCAATCCCACCAACTACTATCATTTAAATGTTTACATGGCTTTTGGGGAAGTTACTCCTTAAATAAACTCTGCTCACTGTACAAGGTACCACATAGGAAGATAGTGCATCTTGGCTCTACAACCTAACAGTAAGTTGGCTACTCAAAACTGTAGATAAGTGTATTTTATTTGGAATTGATATAAAAGCTGGGAACCAAGTAAGGACTAGGGCAAGGAATTTCAAAAGAGGGGATATTGAACATATGGGGCAAAGAGAGTACTGTTGTACAAAGCTTAAACAGATTAAGCATGAGAAGGCAGAATAGGAGAGTTTATAAAAAGGATAATTAATCCTAAACATGTTTTGAAAATGTGATATGGAAATATATTGTTTTATATGCTTCCTAAAATATATACATTTATTTATTAAAATTTTTAAATTGGGTTATCTTATATTTTGGTGATAATGTCCCTATTAGACTCCACAAACAAACAAAACTCCAATGCAATAAATGGGTTAATGCTTTGAAATTGCTGGACTGAGAGGATCTCAGAGAACCCCAAAACATACAGACCACTGCCTATGATCTGGCTTACTCTCCAGAATTTGGGTTAGACTCTATTGCTGGACTCACAGGAGCAGAGAATCCATTTGAAACTTATATAATGCTCTAACTCAGCTCTACTGTGCTATGCACACTACTGGAAGAGTAAACTAACAGAAATACCCAGTTGTGACCTTATGAACTACTATAACACTGGCCTGGCAAGGTATAGTCAGTGGAGCAATAGGGTCACAGGTGCCATGAGACTTGCCATCCTCGTTCTGAATGGGTTTGAAGGTCCTACAGACAAGATGAAGCCCATACTACGCACCTGTTTTGGTACATGGGTCAGGGGTCATAGTGGAAATGCTAGTGCTTAACTGTGAATAGTATTAAAGTGACTGCTAATTGTGTGTTTTTATACTCATAGATCAGTGTATCACACAACACTGTCAGAGAAGTGTCTTTGCAGTTGATGGTGATCAACAGTTTTCCACAACTGGCCGATGTGCTGAGAATAAGAGTCTTTGGAGGAGGACTCTTGGTAGGAGAAACACAGGGAGTCACGATGTAGCCCACCAGAGAAGTAAATGTCTGTAACTCTTCTCCGTTAATAGAAATACTTAGATTAACAATTATCGGATAAATATTTAAGTCAGAACTAGCCAGTAAGAAATAAGCAAGGCCAACAGATTCGTAATTAAAAAAAATAAAAAGAGTCTCTGGAAGGCACATCCCTAAATATGGTGCCTGTATCTGGGTGTTCTCAGGGACCACTGGGAAGAGAGAAGATACATACAAATGTTTCTCTACTGGGCACCTCACATAGGTTTCAATAGGGCAAATTGACCGTGTACAAGTCTGAGCTTCCACGTACAGTTTTATTGAAAATAGTTGTCATATTCTGTGATGACATAGTATGTTTAGATGCAGCTGTCAGGCAAACACCTGGTACTGAGGGTGTGTGTATCCTCTAACCCTGATTTTCATTGTCAGAATGTACACGACATCTCACCTGTGCATTCACCATCATGAAGAGCGGCAGGTGGATGTCGCAGCTCTGCATCAACACTGGGATGTGTCTTTTCACTAGCACAGGTTTTCTCATCATCCTGGGCAGCATCCATTTCACGCAAACCGAAACTCTCCTCGACGTTAATGGGTGTATCCAAAGACTCCTCACCGTTAATGTATATATCCAAATTATCCTCGCCATTAATGGATACATCCAAAGTCTCCTCGACATTAATGGGTGTATCCAAAGTCTCCTTGCAGGTACTGGATGTATCCAAAGTTTCCTTGCCCTTAATGGATACATCCAAAGTCTCCTTGCAGTTAATGGAGGTATCCAAACTCTCCTTGCTGTTACTAGGCATCACTGAGCTTTCTCCTAAATGTATATTCGTGTTGTCTTCAAATATCTTTTCAAAATTCTTAATGAAAAATTGAACAAGAGAAATCTGTTGACAACAAAGGACAAAAATGGCATGCTGTCATCTGATATGGTTAGGAACCACATTTCGTACAGAAGACTGAGGTAGGGAACTTTGAAATTCAAATTTCTGATGAAAAAATAGCTATAAAATATTTGAGTTGTTTTTATCTTAAAAGGAAACTGTGTAAGTTACAATAGTATCTAGAACAGATCTTAAAATACAATCAATAAAGTACAATTTGTTAATGTTCTAGGTATTCAGTATGATGATCAGGCTTCGTCGTACTAGAACGGCATTATATTCACAGGGAAGACACAGCTCCAGGTCTGTCTGTGAAGGTGAGTGTACAGAGGATCAGTTAAAGACAAAGACTCATCCTGACTGAGGATGTACAACTTTTGCACATGAAGTCAGAATGAGCAGAAAGCGAGTGAATGAAGAAGCCAGGTTAGCAGTCCTCC
>NW_024430943.1:0-8416 GCF_017639785.1 Mesocricetus auratus
TATATCAAGAAATTTGAAAATTTAAAGGAAATGGATGACTTCCTGGACAGCTATCATTTGCCTAAACTAAATCAAGAACAGATAAGCAATTTAAATAGACCTATAACCCCTATGGAAATAGAAGCTGTCATCAAAAGTCTCCCAACCAAAAAAGTCCAGGTCCAGATGGCCTCAGTGCAGAATTCTACCACAAATTCAAAGAACAGCTTATACCAATTATTCTCAAAGTGTTCCACACAATAGAAGCAGAAGGGTCTTTGCCAAACTCTTTCTATGAGGTTTCAATAACCTTGATCCCCAAGCCACACAAAGATACAACCAAGAAAGAGAACTTCAGACCAATATCCCTCATGAACATTGATGCAAAAATACTCAATAAAATACTGGCAAATCGGATCCAAGAACACATCAAAACAATCATTCACCATGATCAAGTAGGTTTCATCCCAGGGATGCAGGGATGGTTCAACATACAAAAATCCATCAACGTAATCCACCATATAAACAAGCTGAAAAACAAAAATCACATGATCATCTCACTAGATGCTGAAAAAGCCTTTGACAAAATCCAACACCCCTTCATGATAAAGGTCTTGGAGAGATCTGGGATAACAGGGACATACTTAAACATAATAAAAGCCATATACAGTAAACCAACAGCCAACATCAAACTAAATGGACAGAAACTCAACGCAATTCCTCTAAAATCAGGAACAAAACAAGGCTGTCCACTCTCTCCATACGTTTTCAACATGGTACTTGAAGTTCTAGCTATTGCCATACGACAACAAAGGGGGATCAAGGGGATACAAATTGGGAAGGAAGAAGTCAAACATTCACTGTTTGCAGACGATATGATAGTTTACATCAATGACCCAAAGAACTCTACCAGGGAACTCTTACAGCTGATTAACACCTTCAGCAAAGTGGCAGGTTACAAGATCAACTCAAGAAAGTCAGTAGCCCTACTATATACAGATGATAAAAGGGCTGAAAGAGAAATCAGAGAAACATCACCCTTTACAATTGCCACAAACAACATAAAATACCTTGGAGTAACGCTAACCAAACAAGTGAAAGACCTGTATCGTAAGAACTTTGAATCTTTAAAGAAAGAAATTAAAGAAGCCCTCAGAAAATGGAAAGATCTCCCATGCTCTTGGATATGTAGGATCAATGTAGTAAAAATGGCAATCCTGCCAAAAGCAATCTACAGATTCAATGCTATCCCCATTAAAATCCCAGCACAATTCATCACAGACCTTGAAAGAACAATAGTCAATTTTGTATGGAAAAACAAAAGACCCAGGATAGCCAAAACAACCCTGTTCAACAAGGCAACGTCCGGAGGCATCACTATCCCTGACCTCAAGCTCGATTATAGAGCTATAGTCCTGAAAACACCTTGGTATTGGCACAAAAATAGACAGGCAGACCAATGGAATCGAATTGAAAATCCGGGTATTAACCCACACACGTACGAACATCTGATCTTTGACAAGAAGCTAAAAATATACAATGGAATAAAGAAAGCATCTTCAACAAATGGTGCTGGCATAATTGGAGACTAGCATGTAGAAGAATGCGGATCGAACCATGTTTATCGCCATGCACAAAACTTAAGTCCAAATGGATCAAAGACCTCAACATAAATCCAGCCACACTGAACCTCTTAGAAGAGAAAGTGGGTGGTACCCTTGAACGAAATGGTACAGGAGACAGCTTCCTGAACATAACACCAGTAGCACAGACAGTGAGATCAACAATTAATAAATGGGACCTACTGAAACTGAGAAGCTTCTGTAAGGCAAAGGACATAGTCATCAAGACAAAAAGGCAGCCCACAGAATGGGAAACAATATTCACTAATCCCACATCTGACAGAGGGTTGATCTCCAAAATTTACAAAGAACTCAAGAAGCAAGTCTCCAAAACAGCAAAAGACCCAATTAAGAACTGGGCTGCAGAACTAAATAGAGAGTTTTCAATAGAGGAGTCTAAAATGGCTGAGAGGCACTTGAGAAAGTGCTCAACATCCTTAGCCATCCGGGAAATGCAAATCAAAGCAACTCTGAGATACCATCTCACTCCTGTCAGAATGGCTAAAATCAAAAACACCAATGACAATTTATGCTGGAGAGGATGTGGTGAAAGGGGGACACTCCTCCATTCCTGGGGGGAGTGCCAACTGGTTCAGTCACTTTGGAAAGCAGTATGGAGATTCCTCAGAAAAATCGGAATAAACCTACCACAAGACCCAGCAACTGCACTCTTAAGCATATATCCAAATATGCCCATTCATATAACAAAGATGTCTGTTCCACTATGTTCATAGCAGCTTTATTTGTAATAGCCAGAACTTGGAAGCAACCTAGATGTCCCTCACACGAAGAGTGGATAGAGAAAATGTGGTACATCTAAACAATGGAGTACTATTCAGCAGAAAAAAATAATGGAATCATGAGATTCCCAGGCAAATGGATGACACTAGAAGAAACCATCCTGAGTGAGGTAACCCAGTCACAAAAAGAGAAACATGGCATGTACTCTCTCATATATGGGTTTGAGACATAGATCTGGGGAGTGCCAACCTACAATCCTATGGCCAGAGAGTCTGGGAAACAGAAAATTCATTTACTGGCTGGTTAAGTACTGAGCTGAACTCAAGAAAGCCAGTAACAGAGAGGGAGGACTGATGATCAAAGGGATTAAGACTGGGCTGGTTTAACCCCAGAAACAGCTGACCAGACAAAGGTTTCTCTTGAATCCCAGGCATCAGCCTGGGAATCCAGCATGGGACTGATCAAGACCCCCTGAATCTGGGTGTCAGTGAGGAGCCCTAGGTCATCTATTGAGCCTTGGACAGCAGATCAGTACCCATCCCAAGTATACACATGGTCTCTGGACTCCCATAGAACAATGTGAGGTGCACTCTCACCCTGAACTCTTGGGGAAGGGTCTAGGCCCTGCCCTATATGAAATGACAGACTATGGACACCCCCATGGAGGGCCTCACCCTCCCTGGGGGAATGAGGGGATAACGGGGGGGGATGGGGGAGGGCACGGGAGGAGGGGAGGGAAAGGGAGAGGGACCTCGTACTGACTTGTGAAGCAACCTTGTTTCTTATCTAAATTTAAAATGGAAAATAAAAAAATATTAATAAAAAAAAGAAATTTGAGTCACTAAAGAAAGAAATCAAAGAGGATACCAGAAAATGGAAACCTCTCCCTTTCTCTTGGATTGGTAGGATCAACATAATAAAAATGGCAATCTTCTCAAAAACAGTCTACAGACTCAATGCAATCCCTATAAAAATTCTGGCACAATTCTTCAGAGATCTGGAAAGAACAATAATCAACTTTATATGGAAAAGCAAAAGACCCAGGATAGCCAAAACAACCCTATATAATGAAGGAACTTCAGGAGGCATCACTATACCTGACTTCAAGCTCTATTACAGAGCTATAGTCCTGAAAACAGCTTTGTATTTGAACAAAACTTGGTAAGCAGACGAATGGAACCGAATTGAAGACCCTGATTTTAACACACACACCTATGAACACTTGATTTTTGACAAAGGAGCCAAAATTATCTAATAGAAAAAAGAAAGCATCTTCAAGAAATGATGCTGGCATGACTGGATATTGGCATGTAGAAGACTGCAAGTAGATCCATGTCTATTGCCTTGCACAAAACTTAAGTCCAAATGGAACAAAGACCTCAACATAAATCCAACCACACTGAAACTCTTAGAAGAGAAAGTGGGAGATACTCTTGAATGAATTGGTACAGGAGACTGCTTCCTGAACATAACACCAGTAGCACAGACACTGAGATCAACAATGAACAAAAGGGACCTCCTGAAACTAAGAAGCTTCTGTAAGGCAAAGGATACAGCCAACAAGGCAAAAAGGCAGTCCACAGAATGGTAAAAGATGTTCACTAAGCCCATATCTGACAGAGGGATGAACTCAAAAACTTACAAAGAACTCAAGAAGCAAGTCCCCAAAACTCCAATGATCCAATTAAAAAGTGCCATACAGAAATAAATAGATAATTCTCAATAGGGGAGTCTAAAATGACTGAGACATGCTTGAGAAAGTGTTCAACATCCTTAGCCATCAGGGAAATGCAAATCAAAACAACTCTGAGATATCATCTTACTCCTGTCAGAATGGCTAAAAAAACGAAGACAATTTATGCTGGGGAGGATGTGGAGAAAGGGGGACACTCCTCCATTGCTTGTGGGAGTGCCAACTCATAGACCCACTTTGGAAATCAGTATGAAGAGTTGTATGGAAAATGGGAATCAAACTACCAGACCCAGAAATTCCACTTTTAGGCATATATCCAAAAGATGCAAATTCATACAACAAGGACATCTGACATTATTTTTAATAGCCAGAACATGGAAGCAGCCTAGATGCCCCACTACAGAAGAGTGGATAGAGAAAATGTAGTACTTTACACAATGGAGTACAATTCACCTAAAAAAAACAATGGAATCGTGAAATTCGCAGATAAGTGGATGGCACTAGAAGAAACCATCCTGAGTGAGGCTTCTAGTCACAAAAAGAAAAACATGTTATGTTCTCACTCATCTATGGATTTTAGACATTGATCAGCACAGTGACAGTCTGCACTTCCACTGACAGAGAGTCTGGGAATCAGGAGAGAACATAAGAGAGATATGCATGGTACCCCAGAGAAGAGGAATGAGGCAAGATCTCTTGAAATGTTTGGAAACTTGGTGAGAGGTGTGGGGGAGTGGGAGCTGGGAAGAAGAGAGGAGGAGAAGAGGAAGAGAGAGTAGGTGATGGGGGAACAGGACAGTTGAGTGGTGGGTAGGATAGTTGGAGAACAGGATGAGAAACACCATAATAGAGGGAGTCATAAGTTAGAAGAGAGATCTGTCACCAGTGAGACCTCTAGTGATCTAAAGGGATGACACGAACTGGAAAGCAAAGCAATAGTGGAAAGACCACCTTAAATGCCCATTCCTGATAATGAACTTGACATCTACCGTATATGCCATCCTAGAACCTTCATCTAGTGACTGATAGAAACAGAGGCAGACACCCACAGTTAAACACTGGACTGAACCCATGGAAGCCAATGACACAGAGAGAGAGGAGCGATGAGTTTATTGGCAAAGAATGGGCTGGCGAAACCAGCAGAGACAGCTGATCTGAACAATGGGGAGCTCTTGGACCCCAGACTGACAGGTGGGAAGCCAGTATGGGAATGACCCAGACCCCCTGAGTATGAGAGACAGTGAAGAGGCCTGGGCAACCTATGGAGCCCTGGGCAGCAGATCAGTGTTTATACCTGGTATACAAACGTACTCCATGTGTCCATAACACAAAGAGGGATTCTCTCTCAGCCTGGACATTTACGGGAGTGCCTGGACCCTGCTTTGATGGAAGTGACAGACTCTGGATATCCCCTATGTGGAAGGAAGTAGAGATAGGGTGCGAGGCTGTGGGAGATGGTAGCAGGTGAAGGAAGAGGGGAGGGAGAGGGAACAAGGATCGACATGTGAAGAAAGCTATTTAAAATTAAAATAATAAAATAGTTTAAAAATAGAAAAATTGTATTCCACAAAATTCGAAAATTTAAAGGAAATTGATGACTTCCTGGATAGTTATCATCTGCCAAAATTAAATCAAGAACAGATAAGCAATTTAAATAGAACTGTAACACCTAAGAAAATAGAAGCAATCATCAAAATTCTCCCCAAAAAAACAAGCCCAGGGCCAGATGGCTTCAGTGCAGAATTTTACCAGAAATTCAAAGAACAGCTTATACCAATTCTCCTCAAATTATTCCATGCAATAAAAGCATAAGGGACTTTGCCAAACTGTATTTACGAGGCTTCAATAACATTGATAACCAAGCCATGAAAAAATACAAGTAAGAAAGAGCACTTCAGACCAATTTCCCTCATGAACATTGATGCAAAATTACTCAACAAATACTGGCAAATAGGATCCAAGAATACATCAGAAAACTCATCAACCATGACCCAGTAGAATTGATTACAGGGATGCAGGGATGTAGCGATGGTTCAACATATGAAAATCTGTCAATGTAATCCACCATATAAGCAAGCTGAGGAAAATAAAATTACATGATCATCTCACTAGATGCTGAAACAGCCATTGACAAAATATAATACCCCTTCGTGATAAACATCTTGGAGAGATCTGGGATAACAGGAACATAACAAGTCATAATAAAAGCTATATACAGTAAACCAACAGCCATCATCAAACTAAATGGACAGAAACTCAAGGTTATTCCACTACAATCCACAACAAGACAAGGCTGTTGCCTGTCCCCATACCTCTTCAATATTGTACTCGATGTTCTAGCTAGAGCAATAAGCCAACAAAAGGAGATCAAGGGGATACAAATTGGAGAGGAAGAGGTCAAACTTTCACTATTTGCAGATGATATGATAGTTTATATAAGAGACCCAAAGAACTCTACCAGGGAACTCTTACAGCTGACTAACACCTTCAGTAAGTGGCAGGATACATTATCAACTCAATAAAAATCAGTACCCGTACCATATACAGAAGATATGAGGGCTGAGAAATAAATCAGAGAAACATCACATTTTACAATAGCCACACACAAGATAATATACCTTAGGGTAATGCTAAACAAACAATTGAAAGACCTGTATTGCAAGAACTTTGAATCTTTAAAGAAAGAAATTAAAGAAGACATCAGAAAATGAAAACATCTTTCATGCTCTTGGATAGGTGGGAACAATATAGTAAAAGTGGAAATCCTGCTGAAAGCAATATACAGAATCAATGCAATCCCAATCAAAATCCCAGCAGAATTCTTCGAAGACCTCGAAAGAACAAGTCTCAACATTATATGGCAAAACAAAAGAAACAGGATAGTAAAGACAACACTGCTCAGCAAAGTTACATCTAGAGACATCACCATTCCTGACTTCAAGCTCTATTATAGAGCTATAGTCTTGAAAATAGCTTGGTATTGGCACAAAAATAGACAGGTAGACTAATGGAATCGAATAGAACACTCTGAGATTAATCAACAAACCTATAAACAGCTGATTTTTGACAAAGAAGCTAGAATTTTATGATGTAAAAAGATAGCATCTTCAACAAATGGTGCTGGCATAACTGGATTTTGGCATGTAGAAGACTGCAGATAGATTCATGATTATCGCTATGCACAAAACTTAAGTCCAAATGGATCAAAGACCTCAACATAAATCCAGCCACACTGAACCTCTTAGAAAAGAAAGTGAGTGGTACCCTTGAATGAATTGGTACAGGAGCCATCTTCCTGAATAGAACACCAATAGAATACACAGTGAGATCAACAATTAATAAATGGGACCTCCTGAAACTGAGAAGCTTCTGTAAGGCAAAGGACACAGTCAGCAAGACAAAAAGGCAGCCCACAGAATGGGAAAAAATATTCACTAATCCCACATCTGACAGAGGGTTGATCTCCAAAATTTACAAAGAACTCAAGAAGCAAGTCTCCAAAACACCAAAGGATCCACTTAAAAAGTCAGCAAATATGTGGCCTACTTTAGAGAATGTTCCATATGGAGCTGAGAAGAAGGTATATTATATTTTGTTTGAATAGAATGTCCTATACATGTCTTTTAATTCCAGTTGGGTTATAATCTTTGTTTGTTCTTTTGTTTCTCTGTTAAGTTTCTGTCTGTTATCCTACATACTGGTGAGAGTGGAGTGATGAATTCACCTACTATAAGTACATGAGGTAATATGTGTGATTTAAGATTTAGTATTGTTTCATTACCTATGTGGGTGCCTTTGTATTTGGGGCCTAAACGTTCAGAATTTAGCTTCTTCTTGATAAATTTTTCCTCTGATAAATATGAAATGCTATTCTTCATCTCATTTGACTGATTTCAATTTGAAGTTTAATGTTCTCAATTCTTTTTTTAATTTATATTTTTATTTATTTTTCAGTTTAAATTTAGATTAGAAAAAAGGATGCTTCACAAGTCAGTTCCAGGTCCCTCTTCCTCTCCCTCCCCTACTCCCGTGCCCTCCACCCAACCCCAATTATCCTGTCATTTCCCCAAAGAGGGTGAGGCCCTCCCTGGGGGTGTCCATAGTCTGTCATTTCATAAGGGGCAGGGCC
Organism: Mesocricetus auratus; assembly: GCF_017639785.1. Taxonomy (NCBI): domain Eukaryota; kingdom Metazoa; phylum Chordata; class Mammalia; order Rodentia; family Cricetidae; genus Mesocricetus; species Mesocricetus auratus. The sequence continues at coordinate 8,165 of NW_024430943.1, forward strand.
TAGATCATCCCCCAAGAGTTCAGAGAGTGCATCTCACATTGTTGGATGGGAGTCCAAAGTCCGTGTGTATACTCGGGATGAGTACTGATCTACTGCCCAAGGCTCAATAGATTACCTAGGCCTCCTCACTGACACCCACATTCAGGGGTCTTGATCAGTCCCATGCTGGATTCCCAGGCTGATGCCTGGGATTCAAGAGTTAACCTTTGTCAGGTCAGCTGTTTCTGGGGTTAAACCAGCCCAGTCTTAATC
>NW_024430944.1:0-6714 GCF_017639785.1 Mesocricetus auratus
TTTTAATTTTCCAGTTTAAATTTAGATAAGAATCAAGGTTGCTTCACAAGTCAGTTCCAGGTCCGTCTCCCATTCCCTCCCTTCCTCCCGTGCCCTCCCCCCCCGTTATCCCCTCATTTCTCCAGGGAGGGTGAGGCCCTCCATGGGGGTGTCCATAGTCTGTCACTGCATATAGGGCAGGGCCTAGACCCTTTCCCAAGAGTTCAGGGTGAGAGTGCACCTCACATTGTTCTATTGGAGTCCAAAGTCCGTGTGTATAGTTGGGATGGGTACTGATCTGCTGCCCAAGGATCAATAGAATCCCTAGGCCTCTTCACTGACACCCAGATTCAGGGGGTCTTGATCAGTCCCATGCTGGCTTCCCAGGCTAATGCCTGGGATTCAAGAGTTAACTTTTGTCTGGTCAGCTGTTTCTGGGGGTTAGACCAGCCCAGTCTTAATCCCTTTGATCATCAGTCCTCCCTCTCTGTTACTGGCTTTCTTGAGTTCAGCTCAGTACTTAACCAAGGGAGTCTGCTTCTTCTTCGATCAGCCACTAAATAAAGTTTCTGTTTCCCAGACTCTCTGGCCATAGGATTGTAGGCTGGCACTCCCCAGATCTATGTCTAAAATCCATATATGAGAGAGTACATGCCATGTTTCTCTTTTTGTGACTGGGTTACCTCACTCAGGATGGTTTCTTCTAGTGTCGTCCATTTGCCTGCGAATCTCATGATTCCATTATTTTTTTCTGCTGAATAGTACTCCATTGTGTAGATGTACCACATTTTCTCTATCCACTCTTCAGGTGAGGGACATCTAGGTTGCTTCCACGTTCTGGCAATTACAAATAAAGCTGCTATGAACATAGTGGAACAGACATCTTTGTTGTATGAATGGGCATCTTTTGGATATATGCCTAAGAGTGGAGTTGCTGGGTCTTGTGGTAGGTTTATTCCCATTTTTCTGAGGAATCTCCACACTGATTTCCAAAGTGGCTGGACCAGTTGGCACTCCCACCAGCAATGGAGGAGTGTCCCCCTTTCACCACATCCTCTCCAGCATAAATTGTCATTGGTGTTTTTGATTTTAGCCATTCTGACAGGGGTGAGATGGTATCTGAGAGTTGTTTTGATTTGCATTTCCCGGATGGCTAAGGATGTTGAGCACTTTCTCAAGTGCCTCTCAGCCATTTTAGACTCCTCTATTGAAAACTCTCTATTTAGTTCTGCAGCCCACTTTTTAATAGGGTCCTTTGGTGTTTTGGAGACTTGCTTCTTGAGTTCTTTGTAAATTTTGGAGATCAACCCTCTGTCAGATGTGGGATTAGTGAATATTTTTTCCCATTCTGTGGGCTGCCTTTTTGTCTTGCTGACTGTGTCCTTTGCCTTACATAAGATTCTCAGTTTCAGTAGGTCCCATTTATTGATTGTTGATCTTACTGCTTGTGCTACTGGTGTCATGTTCAGGAAGCTGTCTCCTGTACCAATTCATTCAAGGGTACCACCCACTTTCTCTTCTAAGAGGTTCAGTGTGGCTGGATTTATGTAGAGGTCTTTGATCCATTTGGACTTAAGTTTTGTGCATGGCGATAGACATGGATCGATCTGCATTCTTCTACATGGCAGTCTCCAATTATGCCAGCACCATTTGTTGAAGATGCTTTCTTTATTCCATTGTATATTTTTAGCTTCTTTGTCAAAGATCAGATGTTCGTACGTGTGTGGGTTAATACCCGGGTTTTCAGTTCGATTCCATTGATCTACCTGTCTATTTTTGTGCCAATACCAAGCTGTTTTCAGGACTATAGCTCTATAATAGAGCTTGAGGTCAGGGATGGTGATGCCTCCGGACATTGCCTTGTTGAACAGGGTTGTTTTGGCTATCCTGGGTCTTTTGTTTTTCCATACAAAATTGATTATTGTTCTTTCAAGGTCTGTGAAGAACTGTGCTGGGATTTTAATGGGGATTGCATTGAATCTGTAGATTGCTTTTGGCAGGATTGCCATTTTTACTACATTGATCCTACCTATCCAAGAGCATGGGAGACCTTTCCATTTTCTGAGGGCTTCTTTAATTTCTTTCTTTAAAGATTCAAAGTTCTTACGATACAGGTCTTTCACTTGTTTGGTTAGCGTTACCCCAAGGTATTTTATGTTGTTTGTGGCAATTGTAAAGGGTGATGTTTCTCTGATTTCTCTTTCAGCCCTTTTATCATCTGTATATAGTAGGGCTACTGATTTTCTTGAGTTGATCTTGTAGCCTGCCACTTTGCTGAAGGTGTTAATCAGTTGTAAGTGTTCCCTGGTAGAGTTCTTTGGGTCATTGATGTAAACTATCATATCGTCTGCAAACAGTGAAAGTTTGACCTCTTCCTTCCCAATTTGTATCCCCTTGATCCCCCTTTGTTGTTGTATGGCAATAGCTAGAACTTCAAGAACCATGTTGAAAAGGTATGGAGAGAGTGGACAGCCTTGTTTTGTTTCTGATTTTAGAGGAATTGCGTTGAGTTTCTGTCCATTTAGTTTGATGTTGTCTGTTGGTTTACTGTATATAGCTTTTATTATGTTTAAGTATGTCCCTGTTATCCCAGATCTCTCCAAGACCTTTATCATGAAGGGGTGTTGGATTTTGTCAAAGGCTTTTTCAGCATCTAGTGAGATGATCATGTGATTTTTGTTTTTCAGCTTGTTTATATGGTGGATTACGTTGATGGATTTTCATATGTTGAACCATCCCTTCATGCCTGGAATGAAACCTACTTGATCGTGGTGAATGATTGTTTTGATGTGTTCTTGGATCCGATTTTCCAGTATTTTATTTAGTATTTTTGCATCAATGTTCATGAGGGATGTTGGTCTGAAGTTCTCTTTCTTAGTTGTATCTTTGTGTGGCTTGGGGATCAAGGTTATTGAAGCCTCATAGAAAGAGTTTGGCAAAGACCCTTCTGCTTCTATTGTGTGGAACACTTTGAGAAGAATTGGTATAAGCTGTTCTTTGAATTTCTGGTAGAATTCTGCACTGAGGCCATCTGGACCTGGGCTTTTTTTGGTTGGGAGACTTTTGATGACAGCTTCTATTTCCATAGGGGTTATAGGTCTATTTAAATTGCTTATCTGTTCTTGATTAATTTTGGCAATTGATAGCTGTCCAGGAAGTCATCCATTTCCTTTAAATTTTCGAATTTTGTGGAGTACAGGTTTTCAAAGTATGACCTAATGATTCTCTGGATTTCCTCAGAGTCTGTTGTTATGTCCCCCTTTTCATTTCTAATTTTGTTAATTTGCATGTTCACTCTCTGCTGTTTGGTAAGTTTGGACAAAGGTTTGTCTATCTTGTTGATTTTCTCAAAGAACCAACTCTTAGTTGCGTTGATTCTTTGTATTGTTTTCCTGGTTTCTACTTTATTAATTTCAGCCCTCAATTTGATTATTTCCTGGCGTCTACTCCTCCTGGGGGAGTGTGCTTCTTTTTTTTCTAGAGCTTTCAGCTGTGATGTTAATTCTCTGGTATAACTGTTCTCCTGTTTCTTCATGTGGGCAGTTAGCGCTATGAATTTTCCCCGTAGCACTGCTTTCAAAGTGTCCCATAGGTTTGGGTATGTTGTGTCTTCATTCTCATTGAATTCGAGGAAGTCTTTAATTTCTTTTTTTATTTCCTCTTTGACCCAGGGATGGTGCAGTTGAGCATTATTCAATTTCCATGAGTTTGTAGGTTTTCTGCAATTTGTGTTGTTGTTCAATTCTAATTTTAAAGCATGGTGGTCTGATAAGATGCATGGAGTTATTCCAATTTTTTTGTAGCTGCTGAGGTTTGATATGTTGCCAAGTATGTGGTCGATTTTTGAGAAGGTTCCATGTGGTGGTGAGAAGAAGATATATTCTTTTTTATGTGGATAAAATGTTCTATAGATATCTGTTAATCCCAGTTGGGTCATTACTTCTATTAGCCCTTTTGCTTCTTTGTTGAGTTTCTGTTTGGTATTCCTGTCTAGTGGTGAGAGTGGTGTGTTGAAATCTCTCACTATAACTGTGTGGGGCTGTGGATGAGATTTAATTTCTAATAATGTTTCTTTAACGAATGTGGAAGCCTTTGTATTTGGGGCATAGATGTTCAGAATAGACACTTCCTCTTGGTGGGTTTCACCTGTGATGAGTATGTAATGACCTCCTTCATCTCTTGATTGATTTTATTTTAAAGTCTAGTTTGTTAGATATTAGGATTGCTACCCCGGCTTGTTTCTTGGGTCCATTCGATTGAAAAATATTTTCCCAACCTTTAATTCTCAGGTAATGTCTGTCTTTAAGGGTAACGTGTGTTTCCTGTATGCAGCAGAAGGAAGGGTTCTGTCTTCGAATCCAATCTGCTAGTCTGTGTCTTTTTATGGGTGAGTTAAGTCCATTAATATTGAGGGATATTAATGACCAATGATTGCTCATCCTTCTTCGATTTGCGATGGTTGTTGTTGGTGGAATTATGTGTGGAATTTCACCCCTTTGTTCTTTTGGCTGTTGGTAGAGAGAGATTCTCTAATGCTTATGTATTTCTAGTTTTAGTTAGCTTCCTTGGGTTGGAGTTTTCCTTCCAAAATTTTCTGTAGGGCTGGGTTAGTGGACACATATTGCTTGAATCTAGTTTTGTCATGGAATATCTTGTTTTCTCCGTCTATAGTGATTGAGAGCTTTGCCGGGTACAGTAGTCTGGGCTGGCATCCGTGGTCTCTTAGTGTAGGTATAATATCTATCCAGGACCTTCTGGCTTTCAGCGTTTCCATGGAGAAATCAGGTGTAATTCAGATAGGTCTGCCTTTATATGTTACTTGACCTTTTTCCTTAGCTGCTCTTAATATTCTTTCTTTATTCTGTATGTTTGGGGTCTTGATTATTATGTGGCGAGGGGAATTTTTTTTGTGGTCCACTCTATTTGGTGTTCTGTAGGCTTCTTGTACCTTCATTGGCATGTCTTTCTTAAGGTTGGGAAAGTTTTCTTCTATGATTTTGTTGAATATGCCTTCTGCCCCTTTGAGCTGGATTTCTTCTCCTTCTTCTATACCTATTATTCTTAGGTTTGGTCTTTTCATGGTGTCCCATATTTCCTGGATGTTTTGTGTTAAGGATTTGTTGGATTTAAGGTTTACTTTGGTTGATAAATCCATTTCTCCTAGCGTATCTTCAACACTTGAGATTCTCTCTTCCATCTCTTCTATTCTGTTGGTAATGCTTGTATTGGTAGTGCCTGTCTGTTTGTCCAGCTTTTCTGTTTTCTGCCTTTCTTCAGATTGTGTTTTTTTAATGACTCTATTTCAGTTTTCAACCCTTGCAGTGTTTGCATTGCTTCTTGCAATTTTCTGTTTATCTGTTCGTCCGTTTGTTGCCTTTTATGAATTTTTTGGTTTGTTCTTTCTTCCATTTCTTGTATTTTTTGGTTTGTTTTTTGTTCCATTTCTTACATTTTGTGCTTTGTTTCTTCTTCCATTTCCTGTCTTTTTTGGTTTGTTTCTTCTTCCATTTTTTTCATTTTTTGCTTTGTTTTTTCTACCATTTCTTTCATTTTTTGCTTTGTTTCTTCTTCCATTTCCTGCCTTTTTTGGTATGATTCTTCTTCCAATTCTTGCATTTTTTGCTTTGTTTTTTCTTCCATTTCTTGCATTTTTTGCTTCATTTCTTCTTCCATTTCCTGCCTTTTTTGGTTTGTTTTTTCTTCCAATTCTTGCATTTTTTGGTTTGTTTTTTCTTCCATTTCTTGCATTTTTTGGTTTGTTTTTTCTTACATTTCTTTGAGGGATTTTCCAATATCCTCTTTTAGGGCCTCTATCATTTTCTTGAAAGTGCTTTTAAGGTCGTTCTCTTCTGCTTCGTCCGCATTGGAATGTTGGGGTCTTGCTGGTGTGGAGTCTCTAGAATCTGGCGGTGTCATATTTGTTTTTCTGTTGCTGACTGTGTTTTTGTATTGTCTCTTTCCCATCTCTTCTTCTAGTGGGTGCAGAATGAGCCCCTTACTGGTTTGGGTACCAGAGTTCCCTTTTGGTGGGTGCTAGCAAGTCCAATAATCTGGTGATTCTTCTATTCCTTGTCTGAATGCTGGTCCCGTGGGTGGAGAAGAAGAACAGGAATCTGGGGCGCTTATCCTCTTACCTGGTCCCCTGGACCCTATGCTGGGTCCTGTTGTACTTGGTCCAGAACAGCTACTCCCCTGGTCTCCCTGGGTCCTCTGGTTTCCTGGTCTCGTTGGTGGGAGAGAAGACCTGGGGTCTGGGTGCTTGGCTCCCGCCGGGATTGGGAGCTCTGTGCAGGTCCCAGGCGATCTGCAGGCACTGGAGCACAGACCTGGAAGCCGGCCTGTTTACCTGATGCTGCTGGAAGAACTGCGGCTTCCCTGGACTCCCAGCCTCCTCTCCCTTCCTGGTCTCGTTGGAGTGAGCGAAGATCCGGAGTCTGGGGTGCTTGGCTCCCGCCGGGATTGGGAGCTCTGTGCAGGTCCCAGGCGATCTGCAGGTACTGGAGCACAGGCCGGGAAGCCGGCCTGTTTACCTGATGCTGCTGGAAGAACCGCCGCTTCCCTGGACTCCCAGCCTCCTCTCCCTTCCTGGTCTCGTTGGAGTGAGCGAAGATCCGGAGTCTGGGGTGCTTGGCTCCCGCCGGGATTGGGAGCTCTGTGCAGGTCCCAGGCGATCTGCAGGCACTGGAGCACAGGCCGGGAAGCCGGCCTGTTTACCTGATGCTGCTGGAAGAACTC
>NW_024430945.1:0-1140 GCF_017639785.1 Mesocricetus auratus
TTTTTACTTTGCTTTTTCTTCCATTTCTTGCATTTCTTGTTTTGCCTTTTCTTACATTTGTTCCATTTTTGGTTTGCTTTTTCTTTCAGTTCTTGTATTTTTTTGGTTTGTTTTTTCTTCCATTTCTTTCATTTTTTGCTTTGTTTCTTCTTCCATTTCCTGCCTTTTTTGGTTTGTTTTTTTCTTCCATTTCTTCAATTTTTTTGTTTGTTTTTTCTTCCATTTCTTTGAGGGCTTTTACTATATCCTCTTTTAGGGCCTCTATCATTTTCATGAAAGTGGTTTTAAGGTCATTCTCTTCTGCTTTATTTCCATTGGAATGTTGGAGTCTTGCTGGTGTTGAGTATCTAGAATCTGGTGGTGTCATATTTGTTTTTCTGTTGCTGAGTGTGTTTTTGTATTGTCTTTCCCATCTCTTCTTCTAGTGGGTTCAGAAAGAGCCCCTTACTGGTATGGTGGTTAGGGGGCCAGAGTTCCCTTTTGGTGGGTGCTAGCAAGTCCAATAATCTGGTAGTTCTTCTATTCCTTGTCCTCGTTCTCATCCCATGGGTGTAGAAGAAGACCAGGAATCTGGGGTGCTTAGCCTCCCACCTGGTCCCCTGGACCCTTTGCTGGATCTGCTGGCTTCCTGATCTCTTTAGTATGAGAGAAGACCTGGAGTCTGTGGTGTTTGTCTCCCACCAGGATTGGAAGCTCTGTGCAGTTCCCAGGCGATCCCCAGGCACTGGAACACAGGCCCAGATGTTGGTTCTGTTTTACCTGGACCAGCTGGAACAGCTGGTCCCCTGGTCTCCCTGGCTACTCTTTGTGTTAATTTTTTATCCTGTACTTTACTGAAAGTCTTTACCAGCTGTACGTGTTCTGTGGTAAAGTACTTTGTGTCAGTTTTGCAAACTTTCATATCATCTACAGTGAATGTTTGATTTCTTCCTTTTCAATTTGCATCCACTTGATCACGTTAGGTTATCTTATTTCTCTCACTAGAAGTTCAAGTACAGTGTTGAAGAGAAATGGAGTTGACAGCCTTGAATTCTTCCTGATCATAGAGGGATCATGGTGAGTTTCTCTCCATTTAGTTTAATGTTGGCTGTTGGTTTGCTTTTATGTTGTTAAACAGGTTCCTATTTTTCCTGATCTCTC
>NW_024430946.1:0-3435 GCF_017639785.1 Mesocricetus auratus
AATTTTAATGAACTGTAAACAGACCTATAACCCCTAATGAAATAGAAGCAGTCATCAAAAGTCTCCCAAACAAAAAAGCCCAGGCCCAGATGGCTTCAGTGCAGAATTCTACCAGAAATTCAAAGAAGAGCTCATTCCAATACTCGTCAAAGTATTCCACACTATAGAAGCAGGAGGCTCACTGCCAAACTCTTTCTACGAGGCTACAATTACCTTGATACCCAAGCCACACAAAGACACAACTAAGAAAGAGAACTATAGACCAATTTCCCTCATGAACATTGATGCAAAAATACTCAATAAAATACTTGCAAACCGGATTCAAGAACACATCAGAAAAATCATCCACCATGATCAAGTAGGCTTCATTCCAGGAATGCAGGGATGGTTCAACATTAGAAAATCTATCAATGTAATCCACCATATTAACAATCTGCGAAAGAAAAACCACATGATCATCTCACTAGATGCTGAAAAAGCCTTTGACAAAATCCAGCACCCCTTCATGATAAAGGTCCTAGAGAGATCAGGGATAACAGGAACGTACCTGAACATAATAAAAGCAATATACAGTAAACCAACAGCTAACATCAAACTAAATGGAGAGAAACTCAAAGCAATTCCTCTAAAATCAGGAACAAGACAAGGCTGTCCACTCTCTCCATATCTCTTCAATATTGTACTTGAAGTTCTAGCTACAGCAATAAGACAACAAAAGGAGATAAAGGGGATACAAATAGGAAAAGAAGAAGTCAAGCTTTCATTATTTGCAGATGATATGATAGTTTACATATGTGACCCAAAAACTCCGCAAGGTTACTCCTAGAGCTGATAAACAGCTTCAGCAAAGTGGCAGGATACAAGGTAAACTCAAAAAATCAGTGGCCCTATTATATACAGATGATGAAGTGACTGAGAAAGAAATCAGAGAAACATCACCTTTTACAATAGCCAAAAACAGCATCAAATATCTGGGGATAATGTTAACCAAGGAAGTGAAAGACCTGTATATCAAAAACTTTGTGTCTTTGAAGAAAGAAATCAAAGAAGATACCAGAAAATGGAAAGCTCTCCCATGCTCTTGGATTGGTAGGATCAACATAATAAAAATGGCAATCTTGCCAAAAGCAGTCTATAGATTCAATGCAATCCCTATCAAAATTCCATCACAATTCTTCAAGGACCTGGAAAGATCATTAATCAACTTTATATGGAAAAACAAAAGGCCCAGGATAGCCAAAACATCCCTATACAATAAAGGAACTTCAGGAGGCATCACCATACCTGATTTCAAGCTCTATTATAGAGCTATAGTCCTGAAAACAGCTTGGTATTGGCACAAAAATAGGCAGGTAGACCAATGGAACCGAATCGAAAGCCCTAATTTTAACCCACACACCTATGAACACCTGATTTTTGACAAAGAAGCTAAAACTGTACAGTGGAAAAAAGAAAGCATCTTCAACAAATGGTGCTGGCATAACTGGGTAATGGTATGCAGAAGACTGCAGATAGATCCATGTTTATCGCCTTGTACAAAACTTAAGTCCAAATGGATCAAAGATCTCAACATACATCCAGCCACACTGAAACTTTTAGAAGAGAAAGTGGGAGATACTCTTCAACGAGTTGGTACAGGAGACCACTTCCTAAACATAACACCAGTGGCACAGGCACTGAGATCAACAATTAACAAATGGGACCTTCTGAAACTAAAAAGCTTTTGTAAGGCAAAGGACACAATCAAAAAGACAAAAAGGCAGGCCACAGAATGGGAAAAGATATTCACTAACCCTACATCTGACAGAGGGCTAATCTCCAAAATTTACAAAGAACTCAAGAAACAAGTCTCCAAAACACCAAAGGATCCACTTGAAAGGTGGGGTACAGAGCTAAATAGAGAATTCTCAGTAGAGGAGGCTAAAATGGCCAAGAGACACTTAAGAAAGTGCTCAACATCCTTAGCCATCAGGGAAATGCAAATCAAAACAACTCTGAGATACCATCTTACTCCTGTCAGAATGGCTAGAATCAAAAACACCGAAGACAATTTATGCTGGAGAGGATGTGGAGAGAGAGGATCACTCCTCCATTGCTGGTGGGAATGCCGACTCATACAGCCTCTTTGGAAATCAGTATGGAGATTCCTCAGGAAAATGGGAATTAATCTACCACTAGACCCAGCAATTCCACTCTTAGGCATTTATCCAAATGAGGCAGGTTCATACAACAAGGGCATCTGCTCCACTATGTTCATAGCAGCATTGTTTGTAATAGCCAGAACCTGGAAGCAACCTAGATGCCCCTCAACTGAAGAGTGGATAGAGAAAATGTGGTACATTTACACAATGGAGTATTACTCAGCAGAAAAAAACAATGGAATCTTGAAATTCGCAGGGAAATGGATAGCACTGGAAGAAACCATCCTGAGTGAGGTAACCCAGTCGCAAAAAGACAAACATGGTATGTACTCACTCATATATGGATTTTAAATATGGATCAGGATAGTGCCAGTCTGCACTTCCACAGATAGAGAGTCTGGGAAACAGGAAAGAACCTAAAAGATATGCATATATGCATAGTACCCAAGAGAAGAGGATGGAGACAAGATCCTCTGAATGGATGGGGAACAGGGCGAGGGGGGGGTAGTGGGACCTGGGAAGAGTAGAGGGGGTAAAGAGGAAGGGAGTGGGTCATGGGGGAACAGGAAGTTGAGGGGGTGGGGGTAAAATAGGGGGAAGAGGGAATCATAGGATCGAAGACAGATCAGGCACCAGAGTGACCTCGAGTGATCTAAAGGTATAACATCAATTGGCAAGCTAAGCAATAGTGGAAGGACCACCTCGAATGCCCATTCCTGATAATGAACTTGATGTCTATAACTATCCGGGAGCCTTCATCCTGGGACTGATGGAAGCAGAGGCAAACACACAACTAAGCACTGAACTGAACCCAAGGAACCCAGTGACAGAGAGAGAGGAGTGATGAGCAAATTGGCAAGGAATGGGCTGGCAAAACCAGCAGAGACGGCTGATCTGAACAGGGGAGTGCTCTTGGACCCCAGACCGACAGTGGGGAGGCCAGAATGGGACTGATCTGGTCCCCCCAAATGTGAGTGTCAGTGAGAAGGCCTGGGCAACCTATGGGGCTCTGAGCTGTGGATCAGTGTCTATCCCTGGTATACAATCTGTCTTCATGTGCCTATGGCACAAAGAGAGATGCTCTCTCAGCCTGGACTCTTAGGGGAGTGCCTTGACCCTACCAAGAGTGAAATGATAGACTCTAGACATCCCCTATGTGGAGGGATTTGGCAATAGGGTGGGAGGGAGGGTGGAAGGGGAGTGCGGGAGGAGGGGAGGGAGAGGGAACTGGGATTGACATGCGAAACAAGCTATTTAAAATTAAAATAAAAAATGATTAAAAAAAAAAAAAAAA
>NW_024430947.1:0-6250 GCF_017639785.1 Mesocricetus auratus
CTCGCTATCGCTATTGCCGTTAGAAGATGGCGCTGACATCCACTGTCAGTTGGAGTTAACTGTCGCTGTCAGTTGGAGTTAACTGTCGCTGTCAGTTGGAGTTAACTGTCGCTGTCAGTTGGAGTTAACTGTCGCTGTCAGTTGGAGTTAACCGTTTAAACTGTGCCTCTCCCGTGACGTCATCTGGGGTGATGTGCAAACCACCAATCCCGGCTCTACACATCTCACTCGGAGCTCCTAGGCTTATATAAGGGGCTGGGTTTCTTAGCTTGGGGTCTCCCTCTAAGAAGCTGATCATCTATCTCTCAAGATGCATTAAAGCTTTACTGCAGAAGGATCCGAGTGTTCTGCGTCGTTCTTGCTGGCGAGACGGTAGCGCGGGACATCTGGTGCCGAAACCCGGGAACTCTTCAACATCGCCGGCGCCGCGAGGAGACCCCTCGGAAAGCGGGGCGGATTCAGAACTGCAGGGACGTAGGTTCAGAGAGGTATGCTTTATCCTGAACAACCCTTTTCTCGACTTTGGCCTTAGTTTGTCATCACCGTGGGACGGGTCAGTGGAGGCTTTGGTGCTAGTCCTGTTTGTCCTTCTCCTTCATCGTGGCTGGTGCTGACAGAACGGCGCTGTCCGTCTGGCGCTGTCCGTCTGGCGCTGTCCATCTGGCGCTGTCCATCTGGCGCTGTCCATCTGGCGCTGTCAGTCTGGCGCTGTCAGTCTGGTGCTGTCAGTCTGGTGCTGTCAGTCTGGTGCTGTCAGTCTGGTAACGGAGTTGAGCGCGTTTTTTAGATAAGCTGTCAGCGCGATGGGGTCGTCACAGTCAGTGGTTACAGCCTTACAGACTGTGCTAAAACAAAGAGATCTTAAAATTGCACCACGAACACTTCAAAATTTTGTGAAGGAGGTAGATAGAGTGGCACCATGGTATGCTTGTTCCGGGTCCCTCACTGTGGCCTCATGGAACAAGCTAGGTAAAGAACTAGACAGGAAGCATGCAGAAGGAGATCTCTGCTTAGGTACCAAAGCCATTTGGAAGCTAGTTAAAAACTGCTTGGAGGATGAGGCCTGTCACCCTGCTATAATAGAAAGTCAGGGAACCTTAGAGGAAGTTCAGGATAGCATGTCAGAAACTGAACGGAGTGAGAGAATGGGAGCTCGCAAAAGAAAAGACATGTCTAAGAAAAAGGCCCTCCCAGGAAGTTAAGAAAGGGAGAGAAAGAAGGGAGTTATCATTCACCCCTTAACAAATCTAAGAAAAAGAAAAAGCCAGAATCTAGTCTATACCCTGCAGTAGAGCTAGAAGCCTTGGAGCTAGATAATTCTGATTCTGACACTCTGGATTCTAGCGAAGAAGGTGGTCTAGAGGAGGAGGTGGCACGGTATGAGGAAAAAAGATATCACCCTGATAGACACCGGCCACTGAAAACAAAAATGAATGTGAGGCCACCGCCTATAAATCCGGCGGGCTCACGCCCCTCAGCGCCTCCGCCATATGAGCTTCGGCTGAATACTGGTACTGACTCCTTTTTACCTTTAGAGGAACGGAGAAAAATACAAATGGCTTTTCCAGTATTCGAGAATGTGGAAGGCGGAAGAGTACATACCCCGTAGATTACAATCAAATTAAAGAATTGGCCGAATCCGTTCGTAATTATGGGGTCAATGCTAACTTTACCACATTACAGGTGGAAAGGCTTGCTAATTTTGCCATGACTCCCACTGACTGGCAAACGACAGTGAAAGCAGTGCTTCCCAACATGGGACAATACATGGAATGGAAGGCTCTCTGGTATGATGCAGCCCAGGCACAAGCTAGAGTTAATGCCACGGCTGAAGATGAGAATCAGAGGCAGTGGACATTTGAAATGCTGACAGGTCAGGGTCAACATGCCCTTAATCAAACCAACTACATCTGGGGCGTCTATGGTCAGGTGTCGGCCGCCGCTATTAAAGCATGGAAGGCCCTCACAAAAGGGAGAGTCCAGTGGACACCTTACAAAGATTGTCCAAGGACCCCAAGAGCCATTTTCAGACTTTGTGGCCAGAATGACAGAGGCCGCCAGTCGCATCTTTGGTGATTCAGAACAAGCTATGCCCCTGATTGAGCAACTTGTCTATGAACAAGCAACCCAGGAATGTCGGCGGCTATCGCCCCTCGCAAAAGCAAAGGTTTACAAGATTGGCTCAGAGTGTGCAGGGAGCTGGGGGACCCCTAACCAATGCAGGACTAGCTGCCGCCATTTTACAAACGCACAGGTATAGAGATTTATCTAATCGAAAAGCTTGTTTTAATTGTGGGAGAATGGGGCACCTTAAGAAAGATTGTCAAGCCCCTGAAAGAACAAGAGAATCGAAGCTTTGCTATCGTTGTGGTAAAGGTTATCATAGGGCTAGCGAATGCAGGTCAGTCCGGGATGTAAAAGGGAGGCTTCTGCCCCCTATTGAAGAATCAAGGTACCCCAATCAAAAAGCGGGTCACGGGGCCCATGGTCCCAGGGCCCTCAGAAATATGGGAACCAATTTCAGAAAAGCAATCAAGAGGAAGTAGAGGTTTCCGAGGAACCTCCGGAATGGACTTGCGTGCCGCCTCCGACTTCTTACTCATGCCCCAAATGAATGTTCAACCGGTCCCAGTCCATTCCCCTGGACCTTTGCCCCCTGCCACCATTGGGCTTATTCTGGGCCGTGGCTCCTTAACTTTACAGGGACTCATTATATATCCTGGGATTGTTGACCCATATCATAAAGAGGAGATTCAAGTTCTCTGTTCTAGCCCTCGGGGTGTATTTTCTATAAAGCAGGGAGATAGAATTGCACAACTGGTGTTGCTGCCCTCCCTCGGGGATGGAGAAACCTACACTTTACAAAAAAGGGCTATGGGATCTTCTGGAAGTGATTCAGCCTATCTGGCTATACCCCTAAATGAGAGACCTACAATAAAATTGTTAATTAATGGAAAAGAATTTGAAGGGATAATGGATTCGGGAGCAGACAAAAGCATTATTTCACTCCATTGGTGGCCGAAGTCTTGGCCCACTGTTGTTTCATCTCATTCTCTACAAGGTCTTGGATACCAGTCCTCTCCTGCCATCAGTGCCTCAGCCTTAACCTGGCGGGATGCTGAAGGCAAACAGGGATGTTTTACCCCCTATGTGTTGCCACTCCCTGTAAATTTATGGGGACGAGATGTGTTACAAGCCATGGGCATGACCCTAACTAATGAATACTCCCCCAGGCATCAGCCATTATGGCAAAGATGGGGTATACAAATGGTAGAGGCTTGGGTAGGCAAGAACAAGGCAGAATAAAACCCATTACACAACACGGAAATCGGGGTAGAAAAGGACTGGGTTTTATTTAGGGGCCGTTGAGGCTTCACGACCCATACCATGGAAAACAGAGGAGCCGTTATGGGTCTCTCAATGGCCTCTATCCTCTGAAAAATTAGAGGCTGTCACAAGATTAGTGCAAGAACAGGAACGGCTGGGGCATCTAGAGCCTTCTACCTCCCCATGGAATACACCAATTTTTGTTATTAAGAAGAAATCTGGGAAGTGGAGATTACTCCACGACCTGCGGGCCATTAACAATCAGATGCATCTTTTTGGCCCTGTTCAAAGAGGCCTTCCTTTGCTTTCTGCACTTCCTCAAGATTGGAAGCTTATTATTATAGATATTAAGGATTGTTTCTTCTCTATTCCACTTTACCCACGGGATAGACCAAGGTTTGCCTTCACTATCCCTTCTCTTAATCATATGGAACCAGACAAGAGATTTCAGTGGAAGGTACTGCCGCAAGGCATGGCCAATAGCCCAACAATATGTCAGCTATATGTGCAGGAGGCTTTGGAGCCAATTAGGAAGCAATTTACATCTTTAATCGTTATCCATTATATGGACGATATTCTTATTTGTCACAAAGAGTTAGATGTTTTACAAAAGGCTTTTCCCATGCTGGTGGCTGAATTAAAACAGTGGGGATTAGAGATTGCCTCAGAAAAGGTTCAAATTGCAGATACAGGCCTCTTTTTGGGCTCAAAGATTACTCCCAAAAATATAGTTCCTCAGAAAATAGAAATTCGCAAAGACCACTTACAAACATTAAATGATTTTCAGAAACTTCTGGGAGATATAAATTGGTTGAGGCCCTTTTTAAAAATTCCATCTGCTGATCTAAAACCCCTCTTCGATCTCCTGGAGGGTGAGCCTCATATCTCCTCACCCAGAAAATTTACCCCTGCCGCCCACCGAGCCTTACAGATGGTGGAAGAGGCCTTACAGGAAGCACAATTACAACGAATTGAGGAGTCACTACCTTTTAATCTGTGTGTTTTTAAGACAGCTCAATTGCCAACTGCAGTCCTGTGGCAACATGGACCATTACTTTGGATTCATCCAAATGCTTCCCCTGCTAAGATTATTGACTGGTACCCTGATGCTGTTGCACAGCTCGCGCTTAGCGGAATAAAAGCAGCTGTTACACATTTTGGCAGGGATCCTGATTCCTTGATTGTGCCTTATACTGCTGCACAAGTTCAGACCTTGGCAGCCACATCTAGTGATTGGGCAGTTTTAGTTACTTCCTTTTCAGGACAAATTGATAATCATTTTCCAAAGCATCCAATTTTACAGTTTGCCCTAAACCAGGCTATAGTGTTTCCACAAGTGACAGCTAAAGACCCACTCCCAGATGGGACTGTGGTGTACACTGATGGATCAAAAACTGGTATGGGAGCTTATGTGGTCAAGGATAGGGTTATATCTAAACAATATAATGAAACTTCACCTCAAGTTGTAGAATGTCTGATAGTACTGGAGGTTCTTGAGGCTTTTCAGGACCCCTCAATATTGTATCAGATTCCTCTTATGTGGTTAATGCAGTTAATCTCCTTGAGATAGCTGGAATAATAAGATCCTCCAGCAGAGTTGCTAACATCTTTCAGAAGATACAAGCTGCCTTGTTAAATAGGAGATTTCCTGTTTTCATTACCCATGTCCGAGCACATTCTGGACTCCCAGGTCCCATGTCCTTAGGGAATGACTTAGCGGACAAGGCTACAAAGCTGGTGGCCGCTGCCTTGTCTACCCATGCACAAGCAGCAAAGAATTCCATAAGCGCTTTCATGTGACGGCTGAGACCTTGCGCCGTCGTTTTGCTCTATCCAGGAAAGAGGCTAGGGAAATTGTTACTCAATGCCAGAATTGCTGCGAATTCTTACCTACTCCCCACATGGGAATAAACCCACGTGGCATTAGACCATTGCAGATGTGGCAGATGGATGTTACTCATATTCCCTCTTTTGGAAGGCTTCAATATGTTCATGTTTCTGTTGACACCTGTTCTGGCGTAATGTTTGCCACACCCCTAACAGGGGAAAAGGCCTCATATGTGATTCAACATTGCCTTGAGGCCTGGAGTGCTTGGGGAAAACCCAGAATTTTAAAAACAGACAATGGACCAGCATATACCTCTCAAAAATTCCGACAGTTTTGTCGGCAAATGGATGTTACCCATCTAACTGGCCTACCTTATAACCCTCAAGGACAGGGCATTGTGGAACGTGCCCATCGTACACTCAAATCATATCTGATTAAACAAAAGGGGAGTATTGAGGATGTTCTACCCTCGGTACCAAGAGTTGCTGTATCCATGGCACTTTTTACCCTTAATTTCTTGAACTGTGATGCCCAAGGCCACACTGCGGCTGATCGCCACAGTTTAGAGCCTGATAGGCCAAAAGAAATGGTAAAATGGAAAGATGTCTTGACTGATCTCTGGAAAGGCCCGGATCCTATTCTTATAAGATCCAGGGGAGCTGTGTGTGTTTTTCCACAGGAGGAAGAAAACCCCCTGTGGATCCCTGAAAGACTCACTCGAAGAGCTCCTTCACAACTCCAGAATAAGAAGGATGGAGGCCAAGTGGGTGATGAAGACTCTCCTACTCGGGATGATGGTTCCTAGTATGATGGGAGAGTTACGGTGGGCCATCATGTCTACCTTCCCCCTACCGATGCCAGTGATGCAGAATGCCCAGGTGTTCCCTAGATTTTTCACAAATAATAGAGAGTTGGGGCTTGCCTTTTTGCCTTTAGATCCTCAGATACAGAGTTTTCAGGATGAGAGAACCTTGTCATTAGTAGGAAGCTTGTGCTTTACTGTGATTTCTTCATTAAAGGATAATTTTATTCATATGGATCCAGAAAGATCTAATGCTAATCCTTTTGAATTAATGGAAGCTGTACTGATCTTTC
>NW_024430948.1:0-25195 GCF_017639785.1 Mesocricetus auratus
CCTAACCCTGAACCCTGAACCCTGAACCCTAACCCTAACCCTAACCCTAACCCTAAACCCTAAACCCTAAACCCTAAACCCTAACCCTACCCCAACCCCTACCCCTCCCCCTACCCCTAACCCTAACCCTTACCCTAACCCTAACCCTAACCCTAACCCTAACCCTAACCCCTAAACCCTAACCCTAACCCTAACCCCTAACCCTAACCCTAACCCTGAAACCCTGACCCCTGACCCCTGACCCTAACCCATCCTTGACCCTGACCCTGACCCCCTAACCCATCCTTGACCCTGACCCTGACCCTGACCCTGACCCTCTAACCCTAACCTCTAACCCTAACCCTCTAACCCTAACCCCCTATCCCGTAACCCTTAACCCTTAACCCCTAACCCTTAACCCCTAATCCCAACCTCAACCCAACCCCAACCCCAACCGGAACCAAACCCGAACCCGAACTCTGAACCCTAACCCTGTAACCCCAACCTAACCCCAACCCTACAACCCTAAATGTGATCCTGACACCTGAACCCAATTGCAACCCTAAACTCTAACCCCCTTAACCAAGTCTCAACTCTCTATCCATTCAAGAACTCTTAACCAGACTTAAACCCTCTAACCCTCTAACATTGGTTACAGTACCTGTGTAACTCAGAAGAGTCATCGGATTGCCTGGTATTGGAATTTCAGATGGTGGTGAGCAGCAATATGGGTCCTGGACTGAAACCAGAGCCTGTGTAAGAACAAGAAGTGTTTTCACCACTGAGCCATCTCCAAACCCACTCTTGTTATTCTGTTTTAAATGAGATTGCACTGCTTCAAGATCTCCTTAATTACTGACAAACTATTGAGAAAATTTTATGATTAAACCTGAAGCATAACCATGTCAAAATTATAAAATTAATGATTCACATAAAGTACAATTTAACCGTAAGAACAAAACTTCCATGGAAACCTCAAACTATTTTAAAATTTATTATCATTTTTTACCAATACAGTTCTGAGATGAAATCAAAAGCTTTTTTTTTTTTTTTTTTTGCCCTGCTAGCAAGCCCACTACTCACTGAACTACATTCACGGTCCTACAAAATCTTCTAAAGGCACCCAGTTCATAATTGTCAGGTTCTCTCATTGTAGAAATGTCCTGAGCACATATTAAGTATGGATGGACTGGCTTCTCAAGCTTACAAAGGGACCCACAATGATCCTGCCAGAGGTCATAGTTGGAGAATCTAGAACTGACTATTGTCAGCTGTCTAAGCTGTTTTCAGGTGAATTATCAAGAGCATTTAATTTCAGACAATTATCAAATGTAGTGTCTGAAATATGCAATATTGTGTTAAAAATGGATGTGGTAGTATACCCCAATAATGCCAGCAATCAGGAAGCTGAAGCTGGGAGTTCAAGGTCAGCATGGGCTCCTGTGTGAAATTCTATCTCAAAACAATACCAGTAGCTGGGCTATGAATCAGTTGGTAAAGCGCTTGTTTTCAGTTAGGATCTCCAGCACCCTAGTAAAAAGTAAGGCATAGCTATAATCCCAGCTAGGAAAAGGCAGGGAGACAGGAGGGTTGTTAAGGCTTGTTGGCCAGCTCATCTATCTGAAACAGGAACCTCCAGATTCAATGAGACAATGACTCAAAAATAAAGTGAAGCATACTTGAGAAAAAACACTGGCCTTCCTTCTAACCTCCACATTCACACACAAATGTGTATACCCTATATATGTGTGTCTAGATGTGTATATGCATCTATAGCATTAGTTATGTAACTAATGAAATACATAACACTTTAAAAACTAAAACAAATATTTTTCATTAGTCTTGAGGGTTTATATCACTTCTTATAGTCAAAATAGCAAAGTAAACAATCAGGCCACACAGTGTCTCAGGCCTGTAAGCCCTGCACTTTGGAGATGGAAGCTGGGGATTGAAGGAATCATAATTCAAGGTCATCTTTGCCTACACTTGAGTTCAAGGAAAATCTGGCTCAAAAAAGTATCAAACAATACAACCATATTTATTGTGTGCTGTCACAGCAAATGTATTCAATCCCACTCTATAGAAGCAGAGGCTGGTCAATCTCTGTAAATCTGAGGCCAACATGGTATACATTGAGAGTTCCAGGACAGCCAAGGCTGCCTAGTGAGACTGTCTCAAAAACAAAACAAACAAAACCACAAAGAAACACAACAACAACAAAAACACAAACCCACCCACATTTGTGTAATGTAGATAAGGTCATTGTTGCTGGTGATGTGCCTAGGCTGCCTTCTAGTGGTTCATTCTAAGCACTACCAAATCTTAAACAGTCTTAATCCCAAAATACCTGTTTAATGGGATTAAGAACTGTGTCATCAAATGAACAGAACAAGGCTAAATCTGACACAGATGAAAGTCACATCAGAGGAAAGTGAAAGACATTCCTGAAGTTAACGGCAACCTCTCTGGGAAGAGCTGAAATATCAATGGTAAATATCCAGTACTCCAAGTTTTATTTGTTAAGTGGGGCATGAACAGAAAGAAAACGTCATGTAAGAGGTGGTCACAATATTATTACTAATATAGCCGGTTTTATTTGTGTGTGGAAAAGATATTTCAAATGTTGGTTAGTGTAGCTTTAATATAACAGATATGCATAAAGTAGAAAAACATCCCTTTTGTGGGAAATTAAAGTAATGTGCAATATTTTACATATTTAATTCCATTAAAATACACAGTTGTGGCTGGGCAGTGGTGGCGCACGCCTTTAATCCCATCACTCAGGAGGCAGAGGCAGGTGGATCTCTGTGGGTTTGAGGGCAGCCTGGCCTACAGAGGGAGTTCCAGGATGGTCAAGGAGTACACAGAGGAAGCCTGTGTTAAAAAATTATTTTAAAATGCAGTTGTTTTGATATATCTTGTCTTGATAAAATGTAAAGTATGTGTTTGGGATATTTATAACTAATATACATCAAATTAGATATAAAAGACAGGTCATTATCTCAGAAAAATATAACTGCAGAACATATATGATAGGTTTTGTAAGAAGCGACTATTGCACACCTACAATCCCAGCACACCAGAGATAGAGGCAGGAATGCTGAGATTTTTGGACACAGAATGTATCCTGTTATATTTTAAGTCGGCCTGTAGACACACTTAATGTTGATAAGAAAATCCAATTAAGTTTGGACCCTATAGCTCTATGATCACTATTATTCATTGGCTTGGCTTTCAAGTACTTCAGCAGGTGATATTACCATTGTTGTGCTTACTGAGACAGGGTCTTGCTATGTGGCCCAAGTGGACATGGAACTTTAAACTATATTGCACCAGTGTCTATGCTCATCAAGCTGGGCACGGTAGTGCACAGTTTACTGTAAAGAAGAAGATAAACAAAATAGACTACATAGGGATCATGTGTTTATGCTTCTTTATAGGTCAGACATTTTATTATGCATTTTCTAAAGTAATAAAGAGAAACTGAAATAAAAGTGCTCTGTAGAACCATGTGTTTTCAGTTGCTATGCTTCAAGGCATTAATGCAGGTTGATTTTCCTTTCATAGGAACATTGGACCATGAAGCCACCACTCTTGGTGCTTTCTGTGTATCTGTTATGGTCGAAATACTGTCACAGTGCACCTACTTGGAAGGACACAGCTGCTACAGATGGAAACCAGAATAGTATGCTTGGTTCATCTACCCTGTTTGCATGTTTACCAGTCCAGCTGACGTTTATAGGGACTTATAATCCTATAAAGTAACCATATAAACCAACCCTAACCCTAACCCTGTCTTCATTACATGTTCTCCAAACACTTAAAGTCCTCATGATGTCCAAAAATCTGGATATAAAATATAGAAAATTACAATAAGTCTACATGAGCCAGCATTCACATATCAATATGTTTGCAATGAGGCAGATAAATCTTGACAACTTTTTGCCTACATTTTCTGTTGTATTATTCAGATGTTTGAGGTCCTATTCACATTTTTTTAATGAACAGCAAAATACTTTCCTAGCATATAAAAATTCTAAACCAGCAGAGTAATCTCTGTAATTATTATTATATTAGCCAAGGTGTGGGTTGTCATGACAGCAAATCTGGTTGTTTTGTGCTCATTACCTTCTGACCTTTGTCTGGTGATAAAGATTTGGGGCATTTGCCATTTAGTAAAATAAATTAGCTAAAATGGAGTTAATTTGGAGTCTGTAATTAAATTCAGAGGTAAGAATAGCATCATCAGGATTCCATGTTGGCTAATGAGAAGACAAAATGACAGTCAATTTATAACCACAAAGGAAGAGTTAATGGCACAAGAGACTTCTATTAAGTTACTATATATGTGTTATATGACATACATTCTTAGTCTGATGGCTTTTTGGAAGGTAATTAAAACTGGAAAAGGGAAATTGTTCACTATGTTTGAAGTCCTCTGCTGTGTCTCATATAAACTATAAATAAAATTCAGATTTTTCTCTAATACAAACATACCCGAGTCTGCAGGGATAGGAAACAAGTGGATAAAGGAAAACAGGGCTTGTGGAAAATGACAAGACTGAGATCAAATAAGCTCAGATTTGTTCAGGAGCTACCAGGTGAAAAACGGAAGGCAGATCAGAGTGGCAGTTGACAGCTTATTGATCATGGAATGCTTTGGACTGAAAGGCTGTACAAGAGCAATCACGCTGCTATTTAGAGGATACCAAAAGCTGTTAAAGTTACTGTTTTCTAATATGATCAAGTTAAAAGAAACCCCAAACATGTCTTCTAGGTCTTCTAGAGGTGGGAAAGACAGATATAGGAGGAGAGGTGAAGAAAGCTTTGATTGGCATTAAGCAGATGAAAATCATGATGGAAAGGAGAGAGGAGGAGCATGCAAAACTGATGAAAACTCTGAAGAAATGCAAAGAAGAAAAGCAGGTACCTTCACTGAAAAATATCTGTTCTTAAGCAAATCTGAGGTATAAAAAAATGCAACAGTAAATATGTGCAATTAATGAGTGACTTTTCTCCATATGTCACGTTTTCTGGAGAGCAGTTTAGATTGGAGAAGCTTTACGTTTTCTTTTTTAATCATCTTTTACTGACACCTAGGTAAGAAGGCTGCTTTCACAAAACACTTCACTTTTTGTCTTATTTAAGGTATTGAGTCAAAAGTGTTTGAACCAATAAAAAAAAGGTTTGGAGAGGTTTTGATTAGGTCAGTGGTTTCTAGTACTCATTACTATAATAAATAAATAAGCACCACTCGTAAATACATTTAGGGTAAGGATGGTTAAGAATTACATATTTCTTAATTTTTATTTATTTACTTAGTTTGAGTCAGGGTCTAATGTAACTGAGGCTGTAGCTGAGGCTGGCCTTGAACTCCAGACCCTTCCACTTCCTAAGTGCTGCAATTATGTGTATGTATAATCATACGCTACTTTGAACTCTACATTTTGAGTAGTCACCTGGATGTCTGAAAATATCAGCAGATTTTCCAGATCTTATTAGATAATCTGTCTTACCCTATCACATGTCCAATAATGAGCTTATAATGAAGGACTGAGAGTCTGCCCTACTTCTTAAACACTGTACTTAAATTACCCATGGGTTTTACCTCTCTAGATTTCTTTTTCCCCAATAATCTTTCAAAGCACCCTAGCCTTTCCTTTTTTTAAGATTTATGGTTTTGCAGGTCAGCAAAATGACTCAGTGGGTAAAAGCACTTGCCACTAAGCCTGATGACCTGAGTTCAATCCTTGGAACCCACCCAATGGAGAGAGAGAATGGATTTCCACAAGCTGTCTTCTAACCTCCACATGCACACATGGCAACCTGTACCACATGCACACACAAATGTACATGCACATGCACACACAAATAAATGAATTTTTTAAAATGTTGTTAGATTAGTCGCAAACATATAAAAATTCATTGGTCCACTTGAGTCCTCTGAGAAGGTATCTCATTATTACAATTGAAAGGCAAGTAAACAGAAAACTAGAAGAGCCCTGGCAAGTGCCAATAAAATGAAGAGACCCCTTCTCCTCAGGTCCTAACACAGTTGGCAGGTGGAATGTCTGACAGCATTCCAACACACACCAGAGTATATTAAATAGCACACTGGCCTGGCCCATTTTTTCCCAATTATTGTTAGCATTGTCAGTGGTTTTAACAGGGTCCTCTACTACTGAGCTCCGTGCTAGCCTCATTTATTTTTCTATTTTTAGTTTTTGAGGTGCTGGAGATGGAATACATGCTGGGCTCTACCACTGAGCCACATTCTGCAATCAATTGGTTATAGTACAAATATGTATTTTTCTGACAGATAATAAATGTTTCATTCAAATGTATTTGGAAGATGTGAGAAAGTATTCCTGAGATATTGTATAAAGCTCAACAAATATTGACTATAGTAGACACTATATACTTCATAGTCTAATAGTATAAGCAATACAGCACTCAAAACAAATATTTTCTAGCTGTTTATATTTGAATACTAACTTTAATCAAAGCAGAAATAAATAAGAACTGTAACAGAATAATTTGGGAAATCTGGGTAGGTGTCTTATGCCTACTAGCTTATGTAATGTTAGTATTCAGAGTCTGAGGCAGGAGGATTGCCAGAATTCCACGACCAACTGCATATGAAGTTCCAGGTCAGTCTGGACTACAGAAGTGGGATCCTGTCTCAAAGCATAGATAGATAGATAGATAGATAGATAGATAGATAGATAGATAGATAGATAGATAGACAGACAGACAGACAGACAGACAGACAGACAGACAGACAGACAGACAGATAGATAACACAAGAACTTCAGAAAATACTTTAAATGTTAATGCTACTTTTTGCTTTTAAAGAAATGTCATAATTCTGGTAAAATATGTTTACATGAAACTGGCCATCTTACTTTTCCTGTCTAAATTTTTTTTACTGTTTTTTATTAACTAAACAGTAAAAATGGGGGATGGAGAGATAGCACAGTTGTTAAAGTGCCTGTTGCACAAACGTAAAGATCTGAGTTTAGAGCACCAACATAAAAGCATAGTCGCATGTGACTGAAAACGTAACACTAGAGGAAGACCGCCAACATAGACTAATGGACTCCATACAAAATCATGTGTACAAATAACACACATACACATGCATAATTAAGAAAAAATACCAGTGGAGTTCCAATGCACAACTGTATCTTTACCTATGTTCTTATAAACTTCGAGCAAATTAATTCAATACAGTTTCTAGAATCTTATCATTCTCGAGCTTTGTCAAGGTCAACCACACTTTGATTTTTGTAGCTAAGAAAGTTGATGCTTGAAGCTGTTAATTAACATGTTGCTCCAACATTAGCATGAATGAACCTGCGGTAAATCAAACAGACATGAGCATGTGGGACCTGATGACTTACTGTTGTTCTTATTTTCTTTTTTTTGTTTGTTTGTTTGTTTGTTTGTTTTTGAGACGGGGTTTCTCTGTATTGTTTTGGAGCCTGTCCTGGAACTGGAACTCACTTGGTAGACCAGGCTGGTCTTGAACTCACAGAGATTCGCCTGCCTCTGCCTCCCAAGTGCTGGGATTAAAGGTGTACATCACTAACGCCCAGCATGTTCTTATTTTCTTAAGCAACCTACAAGCTAAGGCTGCAATATGAGGAAAAGAATAGCCACTATAGGACCAAAGAAGCAAAAGTGGGTTTCAGGGATAGTCTTCTGAAAAATCCCAGAAATAGTAGAAATGTTATTCCTAAAATTTTATTGCATAAAGATTCATTGCATCAGACTCAAAATTTGGGTACTCAAAAAGCTAACTTGACAAAAAGGATGAAAATCTTAAATTTGGGCAGTGGTGGTACACTCCTATACTCCAAGCACTCAGGAGAAAGAGTCAGGCAGAGCTCTGTGAGATAAGTGAACAAGCCCTGTATCAAAAGACCAATAGAGGAAGACTACCAGCTTTAACCTCTAGCCTCCATACATACATATGCACACACAGAAACACAGAAACTTGCATACACCACACACACACACACACACACACACACACACACACACACACGATCTGTGATAATATACATAATGCCAGCTCGTAGGAGGCTGAGGCAGGAGGATCAGGGCCAGCATGGACTACATATTGACACCATGAGTTTCAGAAAACAAACAAAGATCTATAGTAAAATGGTTTTAGAACAAAAACTTCTCCCACCTGTTTTTCACTTGAGAGCTGCCTTGATTCTGCGGCCTGGTATAGCCTCATTCTCTTGAACTCCATCTCAGGCAAACAAGTTCTTGTGTGCCGTGATACCAGGGCAAACAAATTACTTGTTGATTTGTTTGTTTGTTTGTTTGTTTTTATCCTGTAGAGCTGTGGAGATATCCAGGACAGAACTAAGACAGTTGTCATCCCTGCTGACTCCTTACCAACAGTAAAAGGCTGTTGCTAAGTACAGCAAGGACCACAAGAGGGCGCATTTGGAATACAGACAAGAAAGTAGCCACTCACCATAAATCAATGTTCATATGCAAGAATTGTGCTTTCTTGCAATATCTAAGCACATACAATGAATTAAGGAAGCTTAAAAAATCAAAATATCAGTTTTCAAAGCCCTAAAGCCCGCCTTCCATATACCTCCTAGGCTAGCAATTCAAATAGAAAAGTCAAAAGGTAATCACCATGGTTCCCCATAGGGATACTGACTTTGCCATTAACTCTGTCACATTTAATGCAATGTCCATCATACAGTAAATATTGAGTAAATACTTAGTGAACAAGTGAACAGACAGTGAGATTTTTCATGTCCTTCAACAAAGGCTCATTCAGAATACTGTTTACCAAACAGAAACCACTGTGGCAGATACAGCAGCAGCAAGGACCATGAAGATGAAAAGACTGAAGCCATTTAGAATGTCTTATACTTAATTTCTGTTGATACCAGATCTCATGTATCAAAGGATGGACTTGAACTTACTAAGAAGTCAAAGATAACTTTAATTTTTGACTCCTCCTTCTACCTTCTAAGAGCTGAGATTACAGTTATGTGCCACTGTATCTGTTTAGGAAGTACTAGGGACTGAAACCATGGCACTGTAAATATAACACAAGCACTTTATCTGAGCTAGTTTGGTAGCCCCTGGATCCAATATACACTTAAAAAGGGGAAACCAGCTAAGGTATACATAGACTCAGGAAATGGAAATGAGACCTGTGCTTGTACACTTTAACCAGGAGGCCCTGAAACTCATGAATGAAGTGCAAGAACATTTGGAGGAAGAAGAAAAGTTATGTCAGGCATCTTCTGTGGATTCCTGGGATGGATGCAGGCCATGTCTGGAAAGTAACTGCATGAGATTTTACACAGCTTGCCAACCTTTTTGGTCCTCTGTGAAAAATAGGGTAAGAGGAAATGAGAGCTCACCCTTTCAGAGTTCTTAGGACATCCAGGCCATCTTGATTTTTAAATTGTTAATTTTTAAAATGGAAATGATTGCTGCTGTCCTTTTGTGTCCTTTTATCATAACCTGTGTGTGCACAATTTATAGTTAGAGTAACCATCAGTGTTTAGTCCCCTTAGAATTACACTCTGTAACTCCTTTAGAAGAAACCGGACTTTGCATTGTATTCACTGTTTGTTGACATGTTCCAAGTAGATAGTAAAGCCTTTGATGGCAAGGGTCATATCTAATGTGTATGTCTTCCTTTGAGAAGGCATCCAATAAACATGTATACCTGCATTTTCAAGTTTATTTTACAGTCTTTGATTTCAATCTTCGTTAATATTTAATCCTAGAAATCATGTATTTTTAACGCTCTTTCTCCTTACCTTCCTCCACATCCCTCTTTCAAGTCTACATGTAGCCCAGGCTGTCCTCAAATTCAGCATGTATTTGTATATGACCCTTAACTCTTGATCCTCATAATTTCAAACACAAAGTGCTAGGTTACAGATGTACACCATAACACTTAGGTTCATCGATCCCTCCGTCTCTCCCTTGATTTATGCTACAAATTCTCCTCTGGAGATGTATCCTAGATTGAACTTGAGTCCATGATACTCCGACCTTAGTCTCTCAAATGTTAGGATTACAGATGTGCAACATCATACATCTTTATTTTAATGTGTTTTTCCTATTAACGTATTTGTGTACAAATGTGAATGAATACCTTCAGGGCTCTTCTTGCCCTATCCATGTGTGGCCTGCAAAACTGGCAAGTTTTCTTTTTATGCCTTTTGGTTATCTTCTAGGCAGAGGAATTCACAGAGAGCTGTGACCTACATAGCTCTGGCCCAGTAAAGTCTTTGATTGGCCTGGATTTTCCTTCCCAATTCAAGAAATGAGCCATGTATGAAATGGAATGGAATTTTACTCTTTGTCAGTATATGTAGTAATTATAGTTTACTTCTGGTTTACTTCTGACCTGGCAGTGCCACACTCAATTTCAAAAGAGCAGCCACTAGGATAAGGAATATGCCAAGCTAATTTTTTTTTTTTTTTTTTTTGGTTTTTATGAGACAGGGTTTCTCTGTATTGTTTTGGAGGCTGTCGGTCCAGCCCGGCCTCGAACTCACAGAGATCCGCCTGCCTCTGTCTCCCGAGTGCTGGGATTAAAGGCGTGCACCACCACCACCCGGCTAATGCCAAGCTAATTTAATGACACTGGTGATCACATCTGTTCCACTTTTACAGATACAGTCATTCGCTGATATGCCAGAATATAATGAGATGACTGCTGGAGACAGGAGATTTAGAGTTCATTCTCATTTGGGCCAGACATGTAACTTTATGAACTTTTCTTGTGGCTTGCTTTATGTAGGTGTTTTCTGAGACTGGGTCTGGCTATGTTACACAGGGTTATCTCAACTCCTTGGCTTTAGTACTGCCCCTTCTCCCTCAGACCCTGGAGGAGCTAGAATAGACACGTGTCACCTTGTTTAATTTTCAAGCTTTGTTTCTATGCATGGGATCAGTAAGCAAAAGCTGGCAGAGGAGAGTCAGGCAATCCATCCAGATTTCTTTCTGAAAATGGCATAGGTCCTATAAAGATTCCTGGATAATTGTTTGAATGCAGGAAGCTAATGCTCCAGAAGTAATATTTCCTAACTGGTGACACTCAACACATTCGAGCATTGTAATGTAAAGACAACTGTGGTCTGCACAGACTTAGAAGTCACACAATGTGACTACTGGACAGTCTTCTTCTACTGAATGTTACTCAAATTTCTGTGATTAGGGTTTCATTCTTTCCTTTGACTACAAAAAGCTGGGTATTATCACTGTTAATTTACAACTGTGACTAAACAACGTAATATACAGCCATTCCTAAGCTATATCTGGCATATAGGGCTCAGTGAAGAAGTGTTCATCTTTTTCTTTCCATGGATTAGTGATATCAAGAAATAAGAGTATAATGACAGTAGCATTCTACTAAACAATCATAAACAACAATAATAAAAACTAGGAGCTAAAAGTTAACAGTGTTCTTTATAGTTCCAAGGCAAATTTCACAGTAGCCTGTGGTCAATGACCTGCCAGCTGCTTCCAGAGTATCAGGTTATAGCTTGTCTACTACATTGTTACCTTTTTAGCACTCAATGGGCAAATTTATGTCAGGAGGAATTCCAGGTCCTATTTTCACAGTTGAAGTTAAAACAAGCTATAAGAATGGTAATATATCTCAAACTCAACCACCTTTTCCAAGATTGGACAGAACTAAATTTGAAATGACTAGTATTAGGTGACTTTAAATTTTGTAGTAAGAAGTGGAACAGGAAAATATATTAATTTTCATTCCATGATCCACTCTACCCCACAGATGGAGCAATTTCTCAGGAAGATGTACCAATTTCTGTTTCCCCTCAGTAAAGAAGTAGAGGATCCCCCTGCAGGCAAACAGCTGACAGAGGAAGATTTACAAGTAATGCAAATGGAGAACCTGTTCAGCCAGCTGGCTGTGGATGTGAAATCTCTCTTCAACATAAGCTTTTACATTTTCAAACAGATGCAGCAAGAGTTTGACCAGGCTTTTCGATCGTACTTCATGTCCAATATAGACTTAATGGAGCCATTCTTTCCCTCAGTTTTATCCAAAGAACAAACCAAAATAGAAGGACTTGGGCAAAGGTGGGACATTCCCAATGTCTTCCAGCTGTTTCATAATTTCAGTCTCTCTATTTATGGGAGAGTCCGAGAAACAATTATGAAGACACTGAACACAATTGAGGATTCATGGGAATCACACAAAGGTCAGTTACAAAAGACTCCCCTCCTTTTCCTTTCTTCTCTTCTCTCTTGTTTTGTTTTTTTTTTTTTGGTTTTGTTTTGTTTTTGTTTTTTTGCTTTTTTTGTGGTATGTGCTGGTGTGCCTATATGTTCATATATTTGCTGGTGGTAGGTATGCGGGCCTATGTGTAGGTGCACAGACATTCAGAAGACAGGTCAACCTTAAATGTTATTCCTTAGGAGGTGTCTATCTCTCACTGAGAACCAGGCCTTACTGATTTGGCTAGACTGGCTGACCAGCAAATCTCAGGGATCATCATATCTCTGCCTCCCCAGCACTGATATTATAAGCAAATGCCACCATGCCCTGCTTCTTATGGGACACTGGGGATTAAACTCAGGTCCTTATACTTGCATGTTAGGCACTTTACTGATTAAAGCGTCTCTCAAGACCATTTTTCTTTCTCCCACTACGTTTGTCAACCATTTTTTCTTGCTCCCCATACCTCAAAATACAGTTTTTCTGTGGATCCTGGCTGTCTTGGAACATGCTTTGTAAGTTAGGCTGGTTTAGAAGTCAGAGATCTGTTCAACTCTACTGGGATCATCAAAGTCTGTTACATCATTTGAGGCAGGACCTCGACCCTCCCCTGTGTATCTAGGCTGAGAGAGTATCCCTCCATAGGGAATGGGCTCCCAAAGCCCATTCGTACATTACGGATAAATACTGGTTCCACTTTCAGAGGCTCCTTAGACTGCCCAGGTCCCCTAACTGACATCCACGTCAGAGGACCTGGTTCTGTCTTATGCTGGTTCCACAGCTATCAGAGTGGGGTCTGTCAGCTACCAATTGCTTAGGTCAGCTATTTCTGTAGGTTTCCCCAGCATTGTCTTGACTCCTCCCTCTCTACAGCACTCAGTAGGGAAAGGCAAGCAGATTTCTTTGAGTTCAGGCTAGCATGATCTACATAGTGAGTTTCAAGCCAGCTGTGGCTACACAGCTGGCCAGTCTCAAAAAAAATTAATTAAATAGAACACAGCTTTGGAATGTATCTCAGTGACAGAACACGTATCTAGTTAGCATGTGTAAGACCCTGCTCACTTCAGTCCTTAAGAAACCAACAAACAAACCTACTTAAAACAATAGCTACACACATAAGATAAAGGCCTATTATACTATTACCAACAACCCTACTCTAGATAGCATACAGCAAATAAAAAAAAAAAGAGAAATGATAATTTCCCAGATGGACAAAGGTGAACTACTGATCAGTCAGACAGAGACCACAGGCATTTAATGTGGCTTCCATCATTTTTCTGTACAGGTGGTTAATAAGGAATAGGCAAACCATCGGTAGAAAATCTGCACGGTGTGGGAAAAAAAGTTGTTTTTTTGGGGGGGGTTTTGTTTTGTTGAGACAGGGTTTCTCTGTGTAGCCCTGGCTATCATGGAACTCACTCTGTAGAGCAGGCTGACCTTGAATTCATAAATCCTTCTGCCTTTGTCTCCCAAATACTGGGATTAAAGGTGTACACCACCACCACCCAGCTGTGTGGAAAAATCTTGAGCTCTGCTCCCGGTGGTGGGCAGAATCAACAATTACCTAAAATTATCTATCCCCTCTATTCCTAGAACCTGTGATCTCCAGGGGAAAGGAGAGTAAGGGCACAAACAAAACTAATGCTGTGAACATGCTGACTTCAAAACATGGAGAGTATTCTGGATTGTGGAGGGGTTCACTGTAGTCACCGGGTCCTTAAAGTAAAAGGGACTAAGAATGTAGCTCAGTGTTAGAGTGCTTGCCTAACACACACAACGCCTTAATTTGACTCCAAAAACACACAAAAAAACCTTGACATTCTCAGAATCAGACTGAAGAGGCAGGAAGAACAGAAAAGCATCATACGAAGCCTGTTGTCCAACAATGCTGATGTTGAAGATGGAAGGGTGCCTTGTGCCCAGGAGCAGGTTGCCTCTAGAAGCTAAACAAAATGCACACTAGACTTCTCTGCAAAACATTTCATACCTATCTATGATTATGGGAGGTCTTGCCATCTACTGGTATTTCTTTTCTTTCTTTAAGTATCTTAAGGTTTTCATTGTAAAGCTTTTACTTCTTTGATGAAATTTATAGCAAGATTGATAGATTTTTAAAGTTATGTTGTGGGTCAATTTTAAGGCTCTGGAGTGGGATTGCTTCCTTGACTTCTTTCTTGGGTATGCTTGTTGATATGTACAAAGACTATTGATTTTTCTGTGTTAATTTTGTGTCCTACTATGTTTCTGACTACTATATCATCAACACCTCAGCTGGCCTAGAACTCTAGATCCTTTGCCTCTACCTCCCAAGTGATTGAATTACAGATATAGCTACCTAGTTTCTAAGGTTTTTACAGTTTTTATTGTTGATTAATTCATTTAACGAATTAATTTATTTTATGTCCACACAGGTATGTATACATGTATGTGTGAGTATCTTTGGGTATTGTTCATCAGTAGTCACTTACTTGCTTTTATTAGTTTTCTAACTTTTAGTTTTTCTTGTTATGTTTTTTGTTTGTTTGAGATAGGCTCACACTATGTAGCCCTGACAGACCTCCAATTCAAGGACTGCCTGCCTCTGCCTCCACCTCCCAAGTGCTTGAATTAGCCTTCTCATTGTCCTGGAACTCATCAAGAAGGCTGAGCTAGCTGGGACAATAAGGCCAGTGATCCACCCATCTCCACTTCCCCAGCACTGGCACATGCTACCATACTTGGCTTTTATCAAGGGTTCTAGGGAACACACTTTGGTCCTCCTGCTTGTGTGGCAAATGCTTTACTGACTTAAGCATCTCCCCAGCCTTATATGGTGGAATTCCAATAGTGTTGATGTGTGAATGTATTTCCTACAGAGCTGGACCAAAGAGACCTGAATTCTGAGATGTTACCAAAGCAAAATGGAGGAATGTTTGAGGAATTTGGCCAGAATTTATCTGGATGTTTCAACTTTCACAAAAGATGCTAAAAATGTCACAATTACCTATCTGAAGGTAAATGAGTATTGTTTTATCATGTCTTTCATGTGTGTACATTGCTGTGTTCATGTACATGTGCACATATAAGTCTGTGCATGCAGAGATCAGAGGACATTAGGTTCTATCCACTGGTTCATTTTGTTTGAGACAAGGTTTCTCAATAATCTGGAACACACCAAGTAGTCTTTTCAGACTAGCTAGTGAGCTGCAGGTATATACCTGTTGTATCTTCTCCAATATGGGAATTATAAGCATACCACCATGTCTCTATTTTTAAAATTGGGTTCTTGACATTTGACTCAGACCTTCATGCTTGCCTGCTTTTGCACTTTTGGTTCTATCTAAAGGAGTTACTTATAGAGGTTTTCATCAAATCCATCACTGTGGATTTGTTTTGTATGTATGATTAAAGACTAAAGAAACACAAAAACATACATAAGAGAAAAACAATAAGCAAATTAGATCAACTTCCTTTTGCTGCAAGGAAAAGGAAAATACACTCATAAGGGAAAATTTCTGATAGAAGTAAAAAGTAATGTTTAGATAACCTTTCCTTTCTTGTACCCAAGACCTCATTTTAATATCATAGTATAAGATACATCCTAACTTTTAAAAGCTGTGCAGTCTTTAAAAACTCTATGTCCTTTCAAAATTCTAAAGTTTCTAAACTGTGGGCTTGATTTTTAAACGTTGCATGCTTTCTTATTCCAAAAGGGAAGAACAAAGAAATAGGAAAAATCAGGTCCAGCAGCATAAGTCCAAATCCTGTAGCTCAAAGTCCAGCATCTGAGATTCACTCTTCTGACTCAGCATACACAATTCATATTGTAGCCTTAGGTGGACTCCACTCCACACACACTTGGCTAATATCTCATGTCCTTGGCAAATACTTTATTGTCCTGGAATCTCAAATAACCCAGGGGTTTACATTGTAATTAAGGCTGAGCCTTTATCAGTGACCTCTTTTGGCCTTTTCACAGAGGCTCTAACCCTTCCATATGGTGCCAATGGCATTGATCTCTTGTTAATCAAAGCTAACTCTTTAGTCACAGTAGATTAGCACGCACATGTTCTTAGCCAAAACATTACATTAATAGACACTATTCCAGGTCTTGATAGAGTCTTCACTTACATCTGAAACTTCTCAAAGACAGGCATTCACAGGCAATATATCTCTCAGCACTACTGTATTCTGAGCTCCTCCTAGAACAGCCCATTAATTTCTGAGCATTCAACAACTTTTCTAACCCAAAATTCCAAAATCTTCCACAATACTACAACAAAATGGTCCAAAGATATATTTTAAAAACTACATTATCAAGTCATCCAATCAATACTCCCATTTTCAGTACAAATTTTTGCCATATATAGCTGTGATAAAACACCCTGGCCAAGCCGGGCGTTGGTGGCACACGCCTTTAATCCCAGCACTCGGGAGGCAGAGGCAGGCGGATCTCTGTGAGTTCGAGACCAGCCTGGTCTACTGAGCCTACCAGGACAGGCTCCAAAACAATACAGAGAAACCCTGTCTTGAAAAACCAAAAAAAAAAAAAAAAAAAAAAAAAAAAACACCCTGGCCAAAACCAATTTAAGGGAGGAAAAGGGTTTATTTTTTATTGCAGATTACAGTCTATTTGTGATGGTTTGCCCACAGACTCATATATTTGAATGCTTGGTCCTCAGCTGTAGAATTGTTTGGGAAGAATTAGGAGGTATGGACTTGTTGGAGAAGGTTATGTAATTAGAGAGTGGACTTTGAGGTTTAAGAAGCCCATGTAATTCCCAGTTAGGTTTCTCCCTTCCTCCTGTTTGTGGACCAAGATATAAA
Organism: Mesocricetus auratus; assembly: GCF_017639785.1. Lineage (NCBI taxonomy): Eukaryota > Metazoa > Chordata > Mammalia > Rodentia > Cricetidae > Mesocricetus > Mesocricetus auratus. The sequence continues at coordinate 17,036 of NW_024430948.1, forward strand.
GTCTTAACTACTATTCCAGCAACATGCCACCTGTTGTAACACTCTCCACCATGATGGTCATGGACTCTAACCCTCTGAAATTGCAAACCTCAAATAAACTCTTCTGTAAGCTGCCCTGATCATGGTGTCTCAAGTACCAGGCTAGCTAGAGCTATGTAACAAGACTCTGTCTCTCTCACTCCATCCCCATGCATGAAGATCTGGGCTCCATCCCTAGTACCACAGGTCATGAGGCAGATGGGATCAAAGGTAAGAGAAGGAGGAAATAGAAGACTAAGCAATTTTCAAAGAAATAAGGGTCATTTACCTTACAATTCTGAGTAGTAGAAAGTCCAAGATCAGCATCTTAGCTTCTGGAGGGAAAAGTCAGTAGTATGGAAGTAGAGAGAGACTGAGAGAGACGAGTGGAATTAAGGGAGGTGCCAGATTTGCCTCATAACAACCTACAGCCTGTACTTGTAGTGACTGACAAAGTGCTTCTAGATGTAACTCACTGCAATGAGATCACATCACCTCCTAAAGGCTCCAACATCTCTCAGTAACATTACATTGAGAATAAAATTCCAGCATGAGTTTTGAAAGATAAAAATACATATCCAAAACACAGAAGGTAATAGTACTATATTCCCCAGTTTTCAGATGAGGCACAGAAGACAGTTTGTATAATTCACACAGAGTCTGCATTAGAAATAAGCATGATGCTGGGCAAGTGGTGGTTCATACCTTTAATCCAAGCACTCGGGAGGCAGAGGCAGGTGGATCTCTGTGAGTTCAAGGCCACCATGGTCTACAGAGCAAGTTCCAAGGCAGCTAGGGCTGTTACACAGAGAAATCCTATCTCCAAAAACAAACCAAGAAGAGAGGGAGAGAGAGGCAGAGAGAGGGAGAGAGAGAGAGAGAGAGAGAGAGAGAGAGAGAGAGAGAGAGAGAGAGAGAGAGAGAGAGAGACACAAAGACAGACAGACAGGAAATAGAGTGGGTTTCTCCAAAATCAGTGGACTCAGCCACTCTGCTCAAGAATCGCCTGTAAAAGCCATTCTTCTTGGTCAAGTCACCCTTACAAGTCCTTCTTGATCATGAAGGGGAGTAGGTAAGATTGTTTCTCCTGGTGTTGAGTCCTGAACAGCTCCATGACATGGGACTAGAAAATGAACGAAAGATGCTTACCAAATCAGGAGAAACCAAAGAGGAAGAAGAGGAGGAAGAATCAGTGGACCCCTTAACAACAGTGAGAGAGCAATGTGAGCAGTTGGAGAAGTGTGTAAAGGCCCAGGAGCAGCTAGAGCTTTGTGATAAGTGTGTATCTTCCTGATCACAGACAGAAAAGGATTGAACAGAGGAGCTCTTTGACATCTTGCATGCATTTGACCACTGTGTGGCCCACAAACTCTTTAATAGGCTGAAGTAGCTGCACAGATTCATCTACCTAAGCCTTGTCACAGAGCATCAGGAAAAGTTCCTTGTGGTTTTGAACCATTAATTTCTAATGTGTATCGTAAGTTCTGGAGAACCTCAATGATTATGGCAACTAGTTTGTCTTCCATGTAATTAGCAGCAATTCCATCTTAATAAACTGATCTGCAGATCTGCAGGAAAAAAAGTCATTCTTCTCAAAGCAGCTGTTATTTTATCATGGAAGGCAAAGGGTAAATCGTAGATCTGCAAGTATTGAAAAGAAATCTTTGTGTACTTCATAAATTCTAAAAAATAAAAAAGCAATGGCCCCTTATGTATAGTTCACTATACAATTATGCATTAGACTAGGCACAAATATTTTATGGTGTTTCCTATATATACATTATATTTACTAAAAGGCAAGTAAGTGGACAAGTTATTCAAGGATGACCTTGAACTCCCTGTCCTCCTGCTTCCACTTCCCAAAATGCTGGGAGTACAGGTATATGCTACCACACCTGGTTTGTATTCCTCAGCTATATATCAAGCCCAAGGCCAGTCTCAACTTATGAGACCGTGTTTCAAACAACAACAAACAAAAACCAGAACTATTAAATTGGTTGTTTTAATATTTCCTTTGTTTCTGATAGAGTTTATTGGAAAACATTCTTTAAATAGTTATGGTTATATAAAATTGAATTTAAAGTTTAGTTCCATTAAAATGATTTCAAAAGTACATTATATGAACTTGGGAATTTATTAATAGAGTAACTAAGCTAGGTGCAGTAGCACATGCCTGTAACTGTGGCACTCAAGAGATCAGGTGGGACTGTGAGTTTGAAGTCACCCTAAATATGTAATGAGACCCTTTCTAAAAACTAAATCAAACCAGACCAAAAACCAAAGAGAGAGAGAGTATCACACATAAAATTTTAAAAAACTGTAAATTTCCCAGGCAAACTATAAAATTTGGCAATCTAAATTAATGTCTGTAGAGCAAACAATAGTATTCATTAAACATTTCATCAGCTCACCTGGGTTTTCCGATTCCTCTTGGAGTTAAGTGGTGCCCTTATGTGCATGGAAATTGGAAGGACAACTTGCTGGAGTAGGTTCTTTTCTTCCATCAGGTGGATCCTAGGGACCTAACTCAAGAGTGTGAAGCTCAGCAGCAAGCACCCTTCCCCACTGATCTATTTTTGTTATTGATTTTGAATGCATGCTAGAATACGGAAAACTTTTTACTCTATAATTGTTCTTCTTCTTCAGGCAGTCCCAAGCATTCATGGAGGAAAATCTTCCAAACAGGATGAAATTATGGTAGACTCAAGCATTCTGCCTTCCTCTAACTACTCACTCCAGAGTCCTTCTGAAGAAAGTGCTGAGAGCTGAAATGTCATTGACTATGTGGTAGCAAAAGTTCTGGAGTATTTTAAGGGACATTTTAAAATTGGTAAGCAGAGCCGGGCAGTGGTGGCCCATGCACATCCTTTAACCCCAGCACTGAGCCAGCGGCAGGCAGATCTCTGTGAGTTCAAGGCCATCCTGGTCTTCAAAGAGAGTTCCAGGACAGTCTCCAAACCTACAGAGAAACCCTGTCTGAGGAAAAAAAATGGTAAGCAGAATAACTGATTAGGAAAGCTTTGTTGACAGGGTAGGTGACTCAAAAATAAATAACATGTTGATGCAATGTTTTACTCTTCTGGCTTTTTGGGGTGACCACCACCCAGTTCCCAAATAAATCTCACACAGAGGCTTATTCTTAGTTATGAATACTTGACCTTAGCTGGCTTTTCTTAAATTATCCCATCTACCTTTTTCCTCTGGGCTTTTATCTTTTTCTTCTGTAAATCTTACTTTACTTTCACTCTTACTCTGGCTGGCCCCTGAAGTCTTCCTCTCCTTGTCCTGTTTTGCTCTCCTAAAGAAGTTCCCAAGTCTCTTACCAATTCTGTTGACTTCTCCAGGCAAAGGGCAGCCGACTGCTAGCGTGGTTAAGTTCAGATGGCAGATTCTACAGAGTCAGTGGTTGAGAGCTCCAGACGGCAAATGCAGCAGAGCCAGCTGAGTGGCCCTTCCTTCTGTGTGGTTCTACCACCCATTGGAACACCAATTTGTTGTTTTTCTTTTTTAATTGTATTGCCCTTTTAAGCTATAGCTATCCTATTCAGCAACTGCCACTCTGCCGCTAACAGCAGTGGCTATGCAGCAAGAGACAAAGCCTGTGGGAATTCTGTTCCCTCAGGCACCGACTCCTTGAAAGCTACTAAGGAAACTTATTTAAAACTCTGTCCCCTCTAAAGAACTCAAGATTTAAAGGCTGAGGCAGAACCCTGCTTCCCAGAGAGGCTAAAAAGAAAGCAGCTCATCTAGCTCACCTGCTTGAGTCTCTCAAGAAGTCCTCGTGCTCATTCTCGCCCTTCCTTCTCCACCTGGCTCCTCCCTACAACTTCCTGTCACCTGGTTACTGACCCAGCTTCCTGACCACAGGTAAATTTTACGTATTCAAATACATCTTTGCATCATTAAACAAGTGATCCAGAGCATTAACAAAAGTAACACACCTTAAATTAATATTGTACAACAATAACAGAAATACAAGAATTGGGTAGGAGCTTTACGCCAATGCTAAAAAGCTGTGTAAACCAGGTAGTGGTGGCGCACGGCTTTAGTTCCAGCACTCAGGAGGTAGAGGCAGGCAGATCTCTGTGAGTTCAAGGCCAGCCTGAACTACAGAGCGAGTTCCAGTGACAGGGCTGTGGCTGTGGCTGTGTGAAATGTTCCTAGAAGACGCACACACACACACACACACACACACACACCCTAGCACTCGGGAGGTAGAAGTTGGCAGATCTCTGTGAGTTCAAGTCTAATTTGGTTTACATATCCACTTCTAGGCCATCCAGGCCTAGTGAGAACCATAGGGATATTAGTACTTTAAAATTCTTATATTATCATTAGAGACATAAACTGGTTTTGCCTTTTATTATTTTTTCCCTAGTTTTTCTGAGACAGACCAGTGTTGCATAATCCAGGCTGACTGACCTTCAGGCATGATCCGTTATATCTAGCCTGGCTTTGACTTTCGGAAAGATATTTAACTGTGTATCCACAGTTATACAATTTCTTTTTCACATTATTCTACCTCTGGAATCAATATAAGGAATAAATATAAATTTGATGAAAGAATCAATTGTAAATAATAAGTCTAAATTTAATGACAAGCCCCATTTAAGATTTACAAATTGGAAAATTACATAAAACATTGAAACTAATCAGTGTCTAAAAATAAGAACCAAGTTAGGCAGATAGTAATCAAATCCACTCAGTATTCTTTATGAAACTTAAAATTACTTGTAGAATTTGAATAAGGACCTGCCAACTGCTGTGGCCAGGTCTTTATTATGAACCATTTTGAGGTATTTTTCCACTTATTTCATAGTAAATATTTAAATACTTATTTTAAGGCACAGCCTAATGTTAAATGATCTCACATCAGGTGACAGGAGGAGAAGTGGAACTCACTACTCCACATCACACAGTGACCATTATGGCATTTGGTCCAAACAATCAAGACACAAAGGTTTTGGTAATATGACTAATCTTAAATAATTATCACATTTTAACTCTAAATTATCATTCAAAGGAATCCTTTTAGAATGCCGCTATCAATGTATAATTAAAGGCAATAATAATATATAAACTGCATCTCACACCTTTGCCTTCAGGGTTTTTAAAATAATTAATTTATATTTTTGTGTGTATATGTGTAGGTGTGGAGATCATAGGAAAACTTGTATGAACTGATCCTCTCGTTCCATGCAATGAGTCCATGAGTGATCAAACTCAGGCCTTCTGAGTTTTAGAGGCCCATTTTGTCACTCAGTTGACATCTTTTCTGTACATATTGGGTTATGACCCAGGATCTAGGTACTGAGGAGGAGAAAATGAAGAATTCATTCTGGATCTTGTTCCAGAATGGTTCTTTCCAGCAGAAAGAACAATATGAGCACACATAAGAGTGAACACACACACACACCTAGTAATGCAGGGCTGGAATTACTGAGTTCATATAAGTTGACTCTGGGAGATCTGGGTGAGAGCTGTTCACTTTCCAAGAAGGAGAAGTTCTGACCTACATATTTCCTTTCTCTCTTCCTTTCCTTTTCTCCTTACCCCTTCCCTCTTTCCATCTTTTCTTCCTTCATTTATTAAAGAAAGTAATTATCTGGTTAACTATATATGTATTTGTATAATCAAATGAAGGAGGTAGCAAAGGAGACTGTTACAAACCAGGTGGCAAGAGCAGAGTGCCAAGGTACTAGGATACTGAGAAGTCTGACTGTAATTCCACATCCTATGAGAGTTTGGGTTTTTCTTTACTTATAAGCAAACACTAACACGCTAAAGGAATGGGAGGAGACTACAAAGGTGAATGATCCAGAGTGGGCTGATCAGGGACCAAGTGCTCAGGAGGCAGGAGCTGGGGAACCACTGTTGGGGGCATGGTGGTCAGGTGAAGGACCTGCAATGGTGTCCTGTTTTCAACACCACAGTCTGTTACAGATTTGACTTTCTTTGAGGAGCTGAAGTAGCCCATCTGGATCCCAAGTGTCTGTCTCTACCTCTAGAGTACGGACAGAGGGTTCCCTGGCAGGCTCAATGTTCTATCTCTGCTTAGGAACTGAAACATCAGCACATCTGAGTCGAAACTGCCACTTCTTTGGAGAGAGCCCAAACTAATAAGTACAGGTGAATGGAATACAGTAAGGTAAAGATGGAAAAGTAGAGTCAGAAAAAGAGCAGGAGGAATTTGGAACACCAAGCTATGGAATTTGAGTTTTCCTCCATAGACACTGGTAAGCCTTCAGATTTTTTGAGAAAAGGAACATATGGGTATCTCAAGAACATTACATACCAAGCACATGGAAGCCTTGGGACTGTTAATAGTAGCCCCTAAGGGTGGGAAGAGTTGGGTTCTCAGGATATGGAGCTGAAGCATGTTCCTGGCTTTGGAGGAGAATGAAAGTTCCTTCTCCATATATAAGGACCTCAGGGAAAGCCTTGGGTTGGTCTAGCCCTCAACACTAGGGACTGAACCTAGGTTCTGCTGTGTCACATACTGGCCCATCTGCAGAAAACTTGCTTGGGAACTTTCTGATCCTTTGTCTCTGCTAAAAATTCAGTTCCATGAAGACTAGGTCCTTGCTTATCTTGCTTCTTGTTGACATAAACAAGGCATTGCAATAGAAATGTCTGTTGAAAATGACTCCAAGAAACCATCTCCCATCTGTCAGAATGGCTAGAATCAGAAAGAATAATGACAGCTTATGCTGGACAGGATGTGGAGAAAGGGGAACACTCCTCCATTGCTGGTGGGAGTTCAAACTTGTACAGCCACTGTGGAAATCAGCATGGTGGTTTCTCAGAAAATTGGGAATCAGTCTACCTCAAGACCCTGCAATATCACTTTTAGGCCTATATCCAAAGGGGCACACTCATACCACAAGGACACTTGCTCAACTATATTCACAGCAGCATTATCTGTAATAGCCAGAACCTGGAAACAACCTCAATGTCCCTCAACTGAAGAAAGGGTAAAGAAAATGTGGTAAATTTACACAATGAAGTACTACTCTGCAGTAAAAAAAACAATGACAGAAGTGGTTAAAAAAAAACCTGACCCAGAAAGACAAATATGGTATGTTCTCACTCATATGTGGATATTAGGCATACAGCAAGGGATAACCAGTCCAAAGTCTACAACCCCCAGAGATCCACCTAGGAAGTGGAAATAGACATGATCTCCTGAAACCTTCATCTAGTAACTGATGGAAGCAGATGCAGACATTCACAACTACCCACTGGATAGAACTCCTGGAATATAGTCAGAGAGAGGGAGTAGCAATAATATGAGGTCAAGACCAGGATGGGGAAACCCACAGAAACTAGCTGACCAGAACTAGAAGAAGCTCACTGGCTCCAGACTGACATCTGGGAACCTCCATAGGACCGATCTAGAACCCATGAATGCAGGTGTTGTGGTTTGGGCATTTTTTAGGACTCCTGGCAGTGGCACCAGAAGCTGTCCCTAATGAATGTTCTGGCTTTTTGGAACCCATTTCCTATGAAGAGATACCTTGCTCAGCCAAGGGTAGGGGTGGGGGTGAGTGGCTTGGTCTTACCTCTAATGGGTACATGAGACACAATTCATTGAGTCCCCATAGGAGGCTTTACCCTCTATGAGGAGCAGATAGGGGGTGGGATAAGGGGAAGGGGGTTGGAAGAGGGGAGGAAGAGGGAACTGGGATTAGTATGTAAAAAAAAAAAGCCAGGCAGATGCAGGCATATCTGTGTGACTTCAAGGACAGTCTGGTCTGGAGAGCAAGTTCCAGGACAGGCTCCAAAGGGTACACAGAAATCCTGTCTCAAAAAACAAAAACAAATATATAAATAAATAAAAATAGATATATATATGATAGATAGATGAAATGTTTGTTGAATGAATTAATAGATGCTCATTTGAGGATAATTTAGCTTGTATTGGTTAGCTTGTATTCAGTAGCCAGCTTGAAAGGACCCTTTCCATCAAAACAAGGTCCTGAAAGAAGGTCATGGTAAAGGATTTTTCATGAGTGAGTAACCTCACTTTTGGGTCTTGGTTCAGCTTGACCAACTGATCTTATGTAGAAAAATAAGATCAGACTCAACATAGAGAAAACTAGCACAAAGTAACATGAAACTGGATAGTCTGGGTTATTTTCT
>NW_024430949.1:0-7698 GCF_017639785.1 Mesocricetus auratus
AAGTCATAAAATTTTTCAGAAATACCCAGAGCCTGCAGATCGCCTGGGAACTGCACAGAGCTCCCAATCCCGGCGGGAGCATCAGGTAAACAGGCCAGCTTCCCGGCCTGTGTTCCAGAGCCTGCAGATCGCCTGGGAACTGCACAGAGCTCCCAATCCCGGCGGGAGCCAAGCACCCCAGACTCCAGATCTTCTCTCCCACCAACGAGTCCAGGAAACTAGAGAAGGCTGGGAGCACAGGGAAGTAGCTGTCCCTCTGGCATCATCAGGTAAACAGGCCAGCTTCCCGGCCTGTGTTCCAGAGCCTGCAGATCGCCTGGGAACTGCACAGAGCTCCCAATCCCGGCAGGAGCCAAGCACCCCAGACTCCAGATCTTCTCTCCCACCAACGAGTCCAGGAAACTAGAGAAGGCTGGGAGCACAGGGAAGTAGCTGTCCCTCTGGCATCATCAGGTAAACAGGCCAGCTTCCCGGCCTGTGTTCCAGAGCCTGCAGATCGCCTGGGAACTGCACAGAGCTCCCAATCCCGGCAGGAGCCAAGCACCCCAGACTCCAGATCTTCTCTCCCACCAACGAGTCCAGGAAACTAGAGAAGGCTGGGAGCACAGGGAAGTAGCTGTCCCTCTGGCATCATCAGGTAAACAGGCCAGCTTCCCGGCCTGTGTTCCAGAGCCTGCAGATCGCCTGGGAACTGCACAGAGCTCCCAATCCCGGCAGGAGCCAAGCACCCCAGACTCCAGATCTTCTCTCCCACCAACGAGTCCAGGAAACTAGAGAAGGCTGGGAGCACAGGAAGTAGCTGTCCCTCTGGCATCATCAGGTAAACAGGCCAGCTTCCCGGCCTGTGTTCCAGAGCCTGCAGATCGCCTGGGAACTGCACAGAGCTCCCAATCCCGGCGGGAGCATCAGGTAAACAGGCCAGCTTCCCGGCCTGTGTTCCAGAGCCTGCAGATCGCCTGGGAACTGCACAGAGCTCCCAATCCCGGCGGGAGCCAAGCACCCCAGACTCCAGATCTTCTCTCCCACCAACGAGTCCAGGAAACTAGAGAAGGCTGGGAGCACAGGGAAGTAGCTGTCCCTCTGGCATCATCAGGTAAACAGGCCAGCTTCCCGGCCTGTGTTCCAGAGCCTGCAGATCGCCTGGGAACTGCACAGAGCTCCCAATCCCGGCGGGAGCCAAGCACCCCAGACTCCAGATCTTCTCTCCCACCAACGATTCCAGGAAAGGAGAGGAGGCTGGGAGTACAGGGAAGTAGCTGTCCCTCTGGCATCATCAGGTAAACAGGCCAGCTTCCCGGCCTGTGTTCCAGAGCCTGCAGATCGCCTGGGAACTGCACAGAGCTCCCAATCCCGGCGGGAGCATCAGGTAAACAGGCCAGCTTCCCGGCCTGTGTTCCAGAGCCTGCAGATCGCCTGGGAACTGCACAGAGCTCCCAATCCCGGCGGGAGCCAAGCACCCCAGACTCCAGATCTTCTCTCCCACCAAAGAGACCAGGAAACTACAGGAGCCAGGGAGACCAGGGGAGTAGCTGTTCCGGATCAGGTACAACAGGACCCAGCATAGGGTCCAGGGGACCAGGTAGGAGGCTAAGCGCCCCAGATTCCTGTTCTTCTTCTCTACCCACGGACCAGCATTTGGACAAGGCATAGAAGAACCACCAGATTACTGGACTTACTAGCACCCACCAAAGGGAACTCTGGTCCCCAGACCAGGAAGGGGCTCTTTCTGCACCCACTAGAAGAAGAGATGGGAAAGAGACAATACAAAAACACAGTCAGCAACAGAAAAACAAATATGACACCGCCAGATTCTAGAGACTCCACACCAGCAAGACCCCAATATTCCAACGCGAAGGAAGCAGAAGAGAACGACCTTAAAAGCACTTTCATGAAAATGATAGAGGCCCTAAAAGAGGATATTGGAAAATCCCTCAAAGAAATGGAAGAAAAAACAAACCAAAAAATGCAAGAAATGGAAGAAAAAACAAACCAAAAAATGCAAGAATTGGAAGAAAAAACAAACCAAAAAAGGCACGAAATGGAAGAAGAAATGAAGCAAAAAATGCAAGAAATGGAAGAAAAAGCAAAGCAAAAAATGCAAGAATTAGAAGAAGAAACATACCAAATAAGGCAGGAAATGGAAGAAGAAACAAAGCAAAAAATGCAAGAAATGGTAGAAAAAACAAAGCAAAAAATGAAAAAAATGGAGGAAGAAACAAACCAAAAAAGGCAGGAAATGGAAGAAGAAACAAAGCACAAAATCCAAGAAATGGAACAAAAAGCAAACCAAAAAATGCAAGAAATGGAAGAAAGAACAAACCAAAAAATTCATAAAAGGCAACAAACGGACGAACAGATAAACAGAAAATTGCAAGAAGCAATGCAAACGCTGCAAGGGTTGAAAACTGAAATAGAGACACTAAAAAAACACAATCTGAAGAAAGGCAGAAAATAGAAAAGCTGGACAAACAGTCAGGCACTACCAATACAAGCATTACCAACAGAATAGAAGAGATGGAAGAGAGAATCTCAAGTGTTGAAGATACATTAGGAGAAATGGATTTATCAACCAAAGAAAACCTTAAATCCAACAAATCCTTAACACAAAACATCCAGGAATTATGGGACACCATGAAAAGACCAAACCTAAGAATAATAGGTATAGAAGAAGGAGAAGAAATCCACCTCAAAGGGGCAGAAGGCATATTCAACAAAATCATAGAAGAAAACTTTCCCAACCTTAAGAAAGACATGCCAATGAAGGTACAAGAAGCCTACAGAACACCAAATAGAGTGGACCACAAAAAAAATCCCCTCGCCACATAATAATCAAGACCCCAAACATACAGAATAAAGAAAGAATATTAAGAGCAGCTAAGGAAAAAGGTCAAGTAACATATAAAGGCAGACCTATCAGAATTACACCTGATTTCTCCATGGAAACTCTGAAAGCCAGAAGGTCCTGGATAGATATTCTACCTACACTAAGAGACCATGGATGCCAGCCCAGACTACTATACCCGGCAAAGCTCTCAATCACTATAGACGGAGAAAACAAGATATTCCATGACAAAACTAGATTCAACCAATATGTGTCCACTAACCCAGCCCTACAGAAAATTTTGGAAGGAAAACTCCAACCCAAGGAAGCTAACTACAACCAGAAAAACATAAGCATTAGAGAATCCCTCTCTACCAACAGCCAAAAGAACAAAGGGGTGAAATTCCACCCATAATTCCACCAACAACAACCATCGCAAATCGAAGAAGGATGAGCAATCAATGGTCATTAATATCCCTCAATATTAACGGCCTTAACTCACCCATAAAAAGACACAGACTAGCAGAATGGATTCGAAGACAGAACCCTTCCTTCTGCTGCATACAAGAAACACACCTCACCCTCAAAGACAGACATTACTTGAGAGTTAAAGGTTGGGAAAAAATTTTCAATCAAATGGACCCAAGAAACAAGCAGGGGTAGCAATCCTAATATCTAACAAACTAGACTTTAAAATAAAATCAATCAAAAGAGATGAAGGAGGTCATTACATACTCATCACAGGTGAAACCCACCAAGATGAAGTGTCTATCCTGAACATCTATGCCCCCAATACAAAGGCATCCACATTCGTTAAAGAAACATTATTAGAACTTAAATCTCATCTAAAGCCCCACACAGTTATAGTGGGAGATTTCAACACACCACTCTCACCACTAGACAAGAATACCAGACAGAAACTCAACAAAGAAGCAAAGGGTCTAATAGAAGTAATGACCCAACTGGGATTAACAGATATCTATAGAACATTTCATCCACATAAAAAAGAATATACCTTCTTCTCACCACCACATGGAACCTTCTCAAAAATCGACCACATACTTGGCAACATATCAAACCTCAGCAGCTACAAAAAAATTGGAATAACTCCATGCATCTTATCAGACCACCATGCCTTAAAATTAGAATTCAACAACAACACAAATTGCAGAAAACCTACAAACTCATGGAAATTGAATAATGCTCAACTGCACCATCCCTGGGTCAAAGAGGAAATAAAAAAAGAAATTAAAGACTTCCTCGAATTCAATGAGAATGAAGACACAACATACCCAAACCTATGGGACACTTTGAAAGCAGTGCTACGGGGAAGTTCATAGCACTAAGTGCTCACATGAAGAAACAGGAAAACAGTTATACCAGAGAATTAACATCACAGCTAAAAGCTCTAGAACACAAAGAAGCAAACTCCCCCAGGAGGAGTAGACGCCAGGAAATAATCAAATTGAGGGCTGAAATCAACAAAGTAGAAACCAGGAAAACAATACAAAGAATCAATGCAACGAAGAGTTGGTTCTTTGAGAAAATCAACAAGATAGACAAACCTTTGTCCAAACTTACCAAACAGCAGAGAGTGAACACGCAAATTAACAAAATCAGAAATGAAAAGGGGGACATAACAACAGACTCTGAGGAAATCCAGAGAATCATTAGGTCATACTTTGAAAACCTGTACTCCACAAAATTCGAAAATTTAAAGGAAATGGATGACTTCCTGGACAGCTATCATTTGCCAAAACTAAATCAAGAACAGATAAGCAATTTAAATAGACCTATAACCCCTATGGAAATAGAAGCTGTCATCAAAAGTCTCCCAACCAAAAAAAGTCCAGGTCCAGATGGCCTCAGTGCAGAATTCTACCACAAATTCAAAGAACAGCTTATACCAATTCTTCTCAAAGTGTTCCACACAATAGAAGCAGAAGGGTCTTTGCCAAACTCTTTCTATGAGGCTTCAATAACCTTGATCCCCAAGCCACACAAAGATACAACCAAGAAAGAGAACTTCAGACCAATATCCCTCATGAACATTGATGCAAAAATACTCAATAAAATACTGGCAAATCGGATCCAGAACACATCAAAACAATCATTCACCACGATCAAGTAGGTTTCATCCCAGGGATGCAGGGATGGTTCAACATACGAAAATCCATCAACGTAATCCACCATATAAACAAGCTGAAAAACAAAAATCACATGATCATCTCACTAGATGCTGAAAAAGCCTTTGACAAAATCCAACACCCCTTCATGATAAAGGTCTTGGAGAGATCTGGGATAACAGGGACATACTTAAACATAATAAAAGCCATATACAGTAAACCAACAGCCAACATCAAACTAAATGGACAGAAACTCAACGCAATTCCTCTAAAATCAGGAACAAAACAAGGCTGTCCACTCTCTCCATACCTTTTCAACATGGTACTTGAAGTTCTAGCTATAGCCATACGACAACAAAGGGGGATCAAGGGGATACAAATTGGGAAGGAAGAAGTCAAACTTTCACTGTTTGCAGACGATATGATAGTTTACATCAATGACCCAAAGAACTCTACCAGGGAACTCTTACAGCTGATTAACACCTTCAGCAAAGTGGCAGGTTACAAGATCAACTCAAGAAAGTCAGTAGCCCTACTATATACAGATGATAAAAGGGCTGAAAGAGAAATCAGAGAAACATCACCCTTTACAATTGCCACAAACAACATAAAATACCTTGGGGTAACGCTAACCAAACAAGTGAAAGACCTGTATCGTAAGAACTTTGAATCTTTAAAGAAAGAAATTAAAGAAGCCCTCAGAAAATGGAAAGATCTCCCATGCTCTTGGATAGGTAGGATCAATGTAGTAAAAATGGCAATCCTGCCAAAAGCAATCTACAGATTCAATGCTATCCCCATTAAAATCCCAGCACAATTCTTCACAGACCTTGAAAGAACAATAATCAATTTTGTATGGAAAAACAAAAGACCCAGGATAGCCAAAACAACCCTGTTCAACAAGGCAACGTCCGGAGGCATCACTATCCCTGACCTCAAGCTCTATTATAGAGCTATAGTCCTGAAAACAGCTTGGTATTGGCACAAAAATAGACAGGCAGACCAATGGAATCGAATTGAAAATCCGGGTATTAACCCACACACGTACGAACATCTGATCTTTGACAAAGAAGCTAAAAATATACAATGGAATAAAGAAAGCATCTTCAACAAATGGTGCTGGCATAATTGGAGACTGGCATGTAGAAAAATGCGGATCGATCCATGTTTATCGCCATGCACAAAACTTAAGTCCAAATGGATCAAAGACCTCAACATAAATCCAGCCACACTGAACCTCTTAGAAGAAAGTGGGTGGTACCCTTGAACAGAATTGGTACAGGAGACAGCTTCCTGAACATAACACCAGTAGCACAGACAGTGAGATCAACAATTAATAAATGGGACCTACTGAAACTGAGAAGCTTCTGTAAGGCAAAGGACACAGTCAGCAAGACAAAAAGGCAGCCCACAGAATGGGAAAAAATATTCACTAATCCCACATCTGACAGAGGGTTGATCTCCAAAATTTACAAAGAACTCAAGAAGCAAGTCTCCAAAACAGCAAAGGACCCAATTAAGAAGTGGGCTGCAGAACTAAATAGAGAGTTTTCAATAGAGAGTCTAAAATGGCTGAGAGGCACTTGAGAAAGTGCTCAACATCCTTAGCCATCCGGGAAATGCAAATCAAAGCAACTCTGAGATACCATCTCACTCCTGTCAGAATGGCTAAAATCAAAAACACCAATGACAATTTATGCTGGAGAGGATGTGGTGAAAGGGGGACACTCCTCCATTGCTGGTGGGAGTGCCAACTGGTTCAGCCACTTTGGAAAGCAGTATGGAGATTCCTCAGAAAAATGGGAATAAACCTACCACAAGACCCAGCAACTGCACTCTTAGGCATATATCCAAAAGATGCCCATTCATATAACAAAGATGTCTGTTCCACTATGTTCATAGCAGCTTTATTTGTAATAGCCAGAACTTGGAAGCAACCTAGATGTCCCTCACCCGAAGAATGGATAGAGAAAATGTGGTACATCTACACAATGGAGTACTATTCAGCAGAAAAAAATAATGGAATCATGAGATTCGCAGGCAAATGGATGACACTAGAAGAAACCATCCTGAGTGAGGTAACCCAGTCACAAAAGAGAAACATGGCATGTACTCTCTCATATATGGATTTTAGACATAGATCTGGGGAGTGCCAGCCTACAATCCTATTGCCAGAGAGTCTGGGAAACAGAAACTTCATTTACTGGCTGGTTAAGTACTGAGCTGAACTCAAGAAAGCCAGTATCAGAGAGGAGGACTGATGATCAAAGGGATTAAGACTGGGCTGGTTGAACCCCCAGAAACAGCTGACCAGACAAAGGTTAACTCTTGAATCCCAGGCATCAGCCTGGGAATCCAGCATGGGACTGATCAAGACCCCCTGAATCTGGGTGTCAGTGAGGAGGCCTAGGTAATCTATTGAGCCTTGGACAGCAGATCAGTACCCATCCCAAGTATACACACGGTCTCTGGACTCCCATAGAACAATGTGAGGTGCACTCTCACCCTGAACTCTTGGGGAAGGGTCTAGGCCCTGCCCTATATGAAATGACAGACTATGGACACCCCCATGGAGGGCCTCACCCTCCCTGGGGGAATGAGAGGATAACGGGGGGGGGTGGGGGGGGGGCACGGGAGGAGGGGAGGGAAAGGGAGAGGGACCTCGTACTGACTTGTGAAGCAACCTTGTTTCTTATCTAAATTTAAAATGGAAAATAAAAAAAATATTAATAAAAAAAATAAAAAAAAAAA
>NW_024430950.1:0-35907 GCF_017639785.1 Mesocricetus auratus
GTTTCACATACTGTACTGTGTCGTTAGTTTTCAGGACGTTAAGCACGTAGTTTCTAGTACAGTGTTATATGGTTATTTCTCATGAATTTGAGCCCATAGTTTCACACACAGTGTTGTAAAGTTAGTTTTGAAGAAGTTAAGCACGTAGTTTATTATACAGTGTTATATGGTAGGTTCTCATGTAGTTAAGCACATAGTTTCACATACAGTGTTGTATCGTTAGTTTTGAAGAAGTTAAGCACTTAGTTTCACATACTGTGTTGTGTCGTTAGTTTTCATGAAGTTAAGCACGTAGTTTCACATATAGTGTTATATAGTTAGATTTCATGAATTTAAGCACGTAGATTTCACAGACTGTGTTGTATCGTTAGTTTTCATGAAGGTAAGTACGTAGTTTCTACATATAGTGTTATATACTTGGATTTCATGAAGTTAAGCACATAGTTTCACACACAGTGTTGTATTGTTAGATTTGTAGAAGTTAAGCATGTAGTTTCACACACAGTGTTGTAACGTTAGTTTTGAAGAAGTTAAGCACGTAGTTTCTTATACAGTGTTATATGGTAGGTTCTCATGTAGTTAAGCACATAGTTTCACATACATTGTTGTATCATTAGTTTTCATGAAGTTAAGTACGTAGTTTCTCATGTAGTGTTATATAGTTAGATTTCATGAAGTTGAGCACATAGTTTCGCACAAAGTGTTGTATCGTTAGTTTCGAGGAAGATAAGCAAGTAGTTTCTAATACAGTGTTATATAGTTAGATTTCATGAAGTTAAGCACATAGTTTCACACACAGTGTTGTATCGTTAGTTTTCAAGAAGTTAAGCATGCAGTTTCACACACAGTGTTCTAACGTTAGTTTTGAAGAAGTTAAGCACGTAGTTTCTTATACTGTGTTATATCGTAGGTTCTCATGTAGTTAAGCACATAGTTTCACATACAGTGTTGTATCATTAGTTTTCATGAAGTTAAGTACGTAGTTTCTCATATAGTGTTATATAGTTAGATTTCATGAAGTAAGCACGAAGTTTCACAGACTGTGTTGTATTGTTAGTTTTCATGAAGTTAAGTACGTAGTTTCACATATAGTGTTATATAGTTCATTTCATGAAGTTAAGCACATAGTTTCACACACAGTGTTGTTTTCTTAGTTTTGAAGAAGTTAAGCATGTACTTTCACACACAGTGTTGTAACGTTTGTTTTGAAGAAGTTAAGCACCTAGTTTCTTATACAGTGTTATATAGTAGGTTCACATGTAGTTAAGCACAGAGTTTCACATACAGTGTTTTATCGTTAGTTTTGAAGAAGTTAAGCACATAGTTTCACACACAGTGTTGTATCGTTAGTTTTCATGAAGTACGTACTTTCTCATATAGTGTTATATAGTTGGATTTCATGAAGTTAAGCACATAGATTCCCACACAGTGTTATATTGTTGGTTTTGAAGAAGTTAAGCACTTAGTTTCACATACTGTGTTGTGTCGTTAGTTTTCATGAAGTTAAGCACGTAGTTTCTAATACAGTGTTATATGGTAAGTTCTCATGAAGTTCAGCACATAGTTTCACACACAGTGTTATATTGTTAGTTTTGAAGAAGTTAAGCACTTAATTTCACATACTGTGTTGTGTCGTTAGTTTTGAAGAAGTTAAGCACGTAGTTTCTAATACAGTGTTCTATGGTAATTTCTCATGAAGTTCAGCACATAGTTTCACACACAGTGTTGTATCATTAGTTTTCATGAAGTTAAGTACGTAGTTTCTCATATAGTGTTATATAGTTGGATTTCATGAATTTAAGCACGAAGTTTCGCAGACTGTCTTATATTGTTTGTTTTGAAGAACTTAAGCACTTAATTTCACATACCGTGTTGTGTCGTTAGTTTTCATGAAGTTAAGCAAGTAGTTTCTAATACAGTGTTATATGGTAAGTTTTCATGAAGTTGAGCACATAGTTTCACACACAGTGTTGTATCGTTAGTTTTGAAGAACTTAAGCATGTAGTTTCACACACAGTGTTGTAACGTTAGTTTTGAAGAAGGTAAGCACGTAGTTTCTTACACAGTGTTATATGTTAGGTTCTCATGTAGTTAAGCACATAGTTTCACATACAGTGTTGTATCATTAGTTTTCATGAAGTTAAGTATGTAGTTTCTCATATAGTGTTATTAAGTTTGATTTTATGAAGTTAAGCACGTAGATTCGCAGACTGTGTAGTATCGTTAGTTTTCATGAAGTTATGTACGTAGTTTCACATATATTGTTTTATTGTTGGATTTCATGAAGTTAAGCACATAGTTTCACACACTGTGTTGTATCGATAGTTTTGAAGAAATTAAGCATGTAGTTTCACACACAGTTTTGTAAAGTTAGTTTTGAAGAAGTTAAGCACGTAGTTTCTTTTTTATCATTTTTTATTTTAATTTTAAATAGCTTGTTTTACATGTCAATCCCAGTTCCCACTCCCTCCCCTCCTCCCACACTCCCCTTCCCCCCCTCCATCCCACACTATTGCCAAATCCTTCCACATAGGGGATATCTAGAGTCTGTCATTTTACTCTAGGTAAGGTCAAGGCACTCCCCTAAGAGTCCAGGCTGAGAGAGCATCTCTCTTTGTGCTATAGGCACATGAAGACAGTTTGTATACCAGGGATAGACACTGATCCACAGCTCAGGGCCCCATAGTTTGCCCAGGCCTTCTCACTGACACTCACATTTGGGGGGTCCAGATCAGTCCCATGCTGGCCTCCCCACTGTCGGTCTGGGGTCCAAGAGCACTCCCCTGTTCAGATCAGCTGTCTCTGCTGGTTTTGCCAGCCCATTCTTTGCCAATTTGCTCATCACTCCTCTCTCTCTGTCACTGGGTTCCTTGGGTTCAGTTCAGTGCTTAGTTGTGTGTTTGCCTCTGCTTCCATCAGTCACAGGATGAAGGCTCCCGGATGGTTATAGACATCAAGTTCATTATCAGGAATGGGCATTCGAGGTGGTCCCTCCACTATTGCTTAGCTTGCCAATTGATGTTATACCTGTGGATCACTCGAGGTCACTCTGGTGCCTGATCTGTCTTCGATCCTATGATTCCCTCTTCCCCCTATTCTACCCCTACCCCCTCAACTTCCTGTTCCCCCATGCCCAACTCCCTTCCTCTTTACCCCCTCTATTCTTCCCAGGTCCCATTCCCCCACCCCTCGCCGTGTTCCCCATCCATTCAGAGGATCTTGTCTCCATCCTCTTCTCTTGGGTACTATGCATATATGCATATCTTTTAGGTTCTTTCCTGTTTCCCAGACTCTCTATCTGTGGAAGTGCAGACTGGCACTATCCTGATCCATATCTAGAATCCATATATGAGTGAGTACATACCATGTTTGTCTTTTTGCGACTGGGTTACCTCACTCAGGATGGTTTCTTCCAGTGCTATCCATTTCCCTGCGAATTTCAAGATTCCATTGTTTTTTCTGCTGAGTAATACTCCATTGTGTAAATGTACCACATTTTCTCTATCCACTCTTCAGTTGAGGGGCATCTAGGTTGCTTCCAGGTTCTGGCTATTACAAACAATGCTGCTATGAACATAGTGGAGCAGATGCCCTTGTTGTATGAACCTGCCTCATTTGGATAAATGCCTAAGAGTGGAATTGCTGGGTCTAGTGGTAGATTAATTCCCATTTTCCTGAGGAATCTCCATACTGATTTCCAAAGAGGCTGTATGAGTCGGCATTCCCACCAGCAGTGGAGGAGTGTTCCTCTCTCTCCACATCCTCTCCAGCATAAATTGTCTTCGGTGTTTTTGATTCTAGCCATTCTGACAGGAGTAAGATGGTATCTCAGAGTTGTTTTGATTTGCATTTCCCTGATGGCTAAGGATGTTGAGCACTTTCTTAAGTTCCTCTTGGCCATTTTAGCCTCCTCTACTGAGAATTCTCTGTTTAGCTCTGTACCCCACCTTTCAAGTGGATCCTTTGGTGTTTTGGAGACTTGTTTCTTGAGTTCTTTTAAATTTTGGAGATTAGCCCTCTGTCAGATGTAGGGTTAGTGAATATCTTTTCCCATTCTGTGGCCTGCCTTTTTGTCTTTTTGACTGTGTCCTTTGCCTTACAGAAGCTATTTAGTTTCAGAAGGTCCCATTTGTTAATTGTCAATCTCAGTGCCTGTGCCACTTGTGTTATGTTTAGGAAGTGGTCTCCTGTACCAACTCGTTGAAGAGTATCTCCCACTTTCTCTTCTAAAAGTTTCAGTGTGGCTGGATGTATGTTGAGATCTTTGATCCATTTGGACTTAAGTTTTGTACAAGGCGATAAACACGGATCTATCTGCAGTCTTCTGCATACCAGTACCCAGTTATGCCAGCACCATTTGTTGAAGCTGCTTTCTTTTTTCCACTGTACAGTTTTAGCTTCTTTGTCAAAAATCAGGTGTTCATAGGTGTGTGGGTTAAAATTAGGGCTTTCGATTCGGTTCCATTGGTCTACCTGCCTATCTTTGTGCCAATACCAAGCTGCTTTCAGGACTATAGCTCTATAATAGAGCTTGAAGTCAGGTATGGTGATGCCTCCTGAAGTTCCTTTATTATATAGGGATGTTTTGGCTATCCTGGGCCTTTTGTTTTTCCATATAAAGTTGATTAATGTTCTTTCCAGGTCCTTGAAGAATTGTGATGGAGTTTTGATAGGGATTGCATTGAATCTATAGACTGCTTTTGGCAAGATTGCCATTTTTATTATGTTGATCCTACCAATCCAAGAGCATGGGAGATCTTTCCATTTTCTGGTATCTTCTTTGATTTCTTTCTTCAAAGACACAAAGTTCTTGATATACAGGTCTTTCACTTCCTTGGTTAACATTATCCCCAGATATTTGATGCTGTTTTTGGCTATTGTAAAAGGTGATGTTTCTCTGATTTCTTTCTCAGTCACTTCATCATCTGTATATACTAGGGCCACTGATTTTTTTGAGTTTACCTTGTATCCTGCCACATTGCTGAAGGTGTTTATCAGCTCTAGGAGTAACCTTGCGGAGTTTTTGGATCACTTATGTAAACTATCATATCATCTGCAAATAATGAAAGTTTGACTTCTTCTTTTCCTATTTGTATCCCCTTTATCTCCTTTTGTTGTCTTATTGCTGTAGCTTGAACTTCAAGTCCCAATCCCAGCGGGAGCCAAGCACCCCAGACTCCAGATCTTCGCTCCCACCAACGAGACCAGGAAAGGAGAGGAGGCTGGGAGTCCAGGGAAGCAGCTGTTCCTCCAGGCAGCATCAGGTAAACAGGCCGGCTTCCCGGCCTGTGCTCCAGTGCCTGCAGATCGCCTGGGAACTGCACAGAGCTCCCAATCCCAGCGGGAGCCAAGCACCCCAGACTCCAGATCTTCGCTCCCACCAATGAGACCAGGAAAGGAGAGGAGGCTGGGAGTCCAGGGAAGCAGCTGTTCCTCCAGCAGCATCAGGTAAACAGGCTGGCTTCTTGCCCTGTGTTCCAGTGCCTGCAGATCGCCTGGGAACTGCACAGAGCTCCCAATCCCGGCGGGAGCCAAGCACCCAGACCCCAGGTCTTCTCTCCCACCAACGAGACCAGGAAACCAGAGGACCCAGGGAGACCAGGGGAGTAGCTGGATCAAGTACAACAGGACCCAGCATAGGGTCCAGGGGACCAGGTAAGAGGATAAGTGCCCCAGATTCCTGTTCTCCTTTTCCACCCACGGGACCAGCATTCGGACAAGGAATAGAAGAACCACCAGATTACTGGACTTGCTAGCACCCACCAAAAGGGAACTCTGGTCCCCAGAACAGTAAGGGGCTCTTTCTGCACCCACTAGAAGAAGAGATGGGAAAGAGACAATACAAAAACACAGTCAGCAACAGAAAAACAAATATGACACCGCCAGATTCTAGAGACTCCACACCAGCAAGACCCCAACATTCCAATGCGAACGAAGCAGAAGAGAATGACCTTAAAAGCACTTTCATGAAAATGATAGAGGCCCTAAAAGAGGATATTGGAAAATCCCTCAAAGAAATGGAAGAAAAAACAAACCAAAAAAATGCAAGAAATGGAAGAAAAAACAAAGCAAAAAAGGCAGGAAATGCTTTTTCTGATGTGTTCTTGAATCCGGTTTGCAAGTATTTTATTGAGTATTTTTGCATCAATGTTCATGAGGGATATTGGACTGAAGTTCTCTTTCTTGGTTGTGTCTTTGTGTGGCTTGGGTATCAAGGTAATTGTAGCCTCTTGAAAGAGTTTGGCAGTGAGCCTCCTGCTTCTATTGTGTGGAATACTTTGACGAGTATTGGAATGAGCTCTTCTTTGAATTTCTGGTAGAATTCTGCACTGAAGCCATCTGGGCCTGGGCTTTTTTGTTTGGGAGACTTTTGATGACTGCTTCTATTTCATTAGGGGTTATAGGTCTGTTTAGATTATTTATCTGTTCTTGATTTAGTTGTGGCAAGTGATATCTATCCAGGAAATTGTCCATTTCCTTTAAATTTTCAAATTTTGTGGAATACAGATTTTCAAAGTATGCCCTGATGATTCTCTTGATTTCCTCAGAGTCCGTTGATATGTCCCCTTTTTCATCCCTGATTTTGTTAATTAGCATGTTCTCTCTCTGTCTTTTGGTTAGTTTGGACAGAGGTTTGTCTATTTTGTTGATTTTCTCAAAGAACCAACTCTTTGTTTCATTGAATCTTCTCAGTGTTTTTCTGGTTTCTACTTGATTGATTTCAGCCCTCAATTTGATTATTTCCTGGCGTCTGCTCCTCCTGGGGAGTTTGCTTCTTTTGTTCTAGAACATTCAGCTGTGCTATTAATTCTCTAGTATGACTGTTCTCCAGTTTTTTCATGTGGGCACTTAGTGCTATAAACATTCCTCTCAGCACTGCTTTCAACGTGTCCCATAAGTTTGTGTATGTTGTGTCTTCATTCTCATTGAAATCGAGGAAGTCTTTAATTTCTTTTTTTATTTGTTCCTTTACCCAGGGATGGTGCAATTGTGCATAGTTCAATCTCCATGAGTTTGTAGGGTTTCTGCGATTTGTGTTATTGTTGAATTCTAATGTTAATGCATGGTGGTCTGATAAGATGCAGGGAGTTATTCCAATTTTTTGTATCTGTGGAGATTTGCTATGTTACCTATTATGTGGTCAATTTTAGAGAAGGTTCCATGTGGTGCCGAGAAGAAGGTATATCCCTTTGTATTTGGATGGAATGTTCTATAGATGTCTGTTAAACCCAGTTGGGTCATAACTTCTATTAATTCTTTTGTTTCTTTGTTAAGTTTCTGTCTGGAGGTCCTGTCTAGCGGTGAGAGCGGAGTGTTGAAGTCTCCTACTATTAGTGTGTGAGATATTATGTGCATTTTGAGCTTTAGTAATGTTTCTTTCACGAATGTAGGTGCCTTTGTATTTGGGGCATAGATGTTTAAAATCGAGACTTCATCTTGATGTATTTTTCCTTTGATGAATATGAAGTGCCCTTCTTCATCTCTTTTGATTGATTTTAATTTGAATGCCCATTCCTGATAATGAACTTGATGTCTATAACCATCTGGGAGCCTTCATCATGTGACTGATGGAAGCAGAGGCAAACACACAACTAAGCACTGAACTGAACCCAAGGAACGCAGTGACAGTGAGAGAGGAGTGATGAGCAAATTGGCAAAGAATGTGCTGGCAAAACCAGCAGAGACAGCTGATCTCAACAGGGGAGAGTTCTTGGACCCAAACAGACAGTGGGGAGGCCAGCATGGGACTGATCTGGACCCACCAAATGTGAGTGTCAGTGAGAAGGCCTGGGCAACCTATGGGGACCTGAGCTGTGGATCAGTGTCTATCCCTGGTATACAAACTGTCTTCATGTGCCTATATCACAAAGAGATATGCTCTCTCAGCCTGGACTCTTAGGGGAGTGCCTTGACCATACCAAGAGTAAAATGACAGACTCTAGATATCCCCTATGTGGAAGGATAGGGGATAAAAAATGCAGGGAATGGAAGAAGAAATGAAGCAAAAAATGCAAGAAATGAAAGAAAAAACAAAGCAAAAAATGCAAGAAATGGTAGAAAAAACAAAGCAAAAAATGAAAAAAATGGAAGAAGAAACAAACCAAAAAAGGCAGGAAATGGAAGAAGAAACAAAGCACAAAATGCGAGAAATGGAGCAAAAAGCAAACCAAAAAATGCAAGAAATGGAAGAAAAAACAAACCAAAAAATTCATAAAAGGCAACAAACAGACGAACAGATAAACAGAAAATTGAAAGAAGCAATGCAAACACTGCAAGGGTTGAAAACTGAAATAGAGTCATTAAAAAAAACACAATCTGAAGAAAGGCAGAAAATAGAAAAGCTGGACAAACAGTCAGGCACTACCAATACAAGCATTACCAACAGAATAGAAGAGATGGAAGAGAGAATCTCAAGTGTTGAAGATACGCTAGGAGAAATGGATTTATCAACCAAAGAAAACCTTAAATCCAACAAATCCTTAACACAAAACATCCAGGAAATATGGGACACCATGAAAAGACCAAACCTAAGAATAATAGGTATAGAAGAAGGAGAAGAAATCCACCTCAAAGGGGCAGAAGGCATATTCAACAAAATCATAGAAGAAAACTTTCCCAACCTTAAGAAAGACATGCCAATGAAGGTACAAGAAGCCTATAGAACACCAAATAGAGTGGACCACAAAAAAATCCCCTCGCCACATAATAATCAAGACCCCAAACATACAGAATAAAGAAAGAATATTAAGAGCAGCTAAGGAAAAAGGTCAAGTAACATATAAAGGCAGACCTATCAGAATTACACCTGACTTCTCCATGGAAACGCTGAAAGCCAGAAGGTCCTGGATAGATATTCTACCTACACTAAGAGACCATGGATGCCAGCCCAGACTACTATACCCGGCAAAGCTCTCAATCACTATAGACGGAGAAAACAAGATATTCCATGACAAAACTAGATTCAAGCAATATGTGTCCACTAACCCAGCCCTACAGAAAATTTTGGAAGGAAAACTCCAACCCAAGGAAGCTAACTACAACCAGAAAAACATAAGCATTAGAGAATCCCTCTCTACCAACAGCCAAAAGAACAAAGGGGTGAAATTCCACACATAATTCCACCAACAACAACCATCGCAAATCGAAGAAGGATGAGCAATCAATGGTCATTAATATCCCTCAATATTAATGGCCTTAACTCACCCATAAAAAGACACAGACTAGCAGAATGGATTCGAAGACAGAACCATTCCTTCTGCTGCATACAAGAAACACACCTCACCCTTAAAGACAGACATTACCTGAGATTTAACGGTTGGGAAAAAATTTTTCAATCAAATGGACCCAAGAAACAAGCAGGGGTAGCAATCCTAATATCTAACAAACTAGACTTTAAAATAAAATCAATCAAAAGAGATGAAGGAGGTCATTACATACTCATCACAGGTGAAACCCACCAAGATGAAGTGTCTATCCTGAACATCTATGCCCCAAATACAAAGGCATCCACATTCGTTAAAGAAACATTATTAGAACTTAAATCTCATCTAAAGCCCCACACAGTTATAGTGGGAGATTTCAACACACCACTCTCACCACTAGACAGGAATACTAAACAGAAACTCAACAAAGAAGCAAAAGGTCTAATAGAAGTAATGACCCAACTGGGATTAACAGATATCTATAGAACATTTCATCCACATAAAAGAGAATATACCTTCTTCTCACCACCACATGGAACCTTCTCAAAAATCGACCACATACTTGGCAACATATCAAACCTCAGCAGCTACAAAAAAATTGGAATAACTCCATGCATCTTATCAGACCACCATGCTTTAAAATTAGAATTCAACAACAACACAAATTGCAGAAAACCTACAAACTCATGGAAATTGAATAATGCTCAACTGCACCATCCCTGGGTCAAAGAGGAAATAAAAAAGAAATTAAAGACTTCCTCGAATTCAATGAGAATGAAGACACAACATACCCAAACCTATGGGACACTTTGAAAGCAGTGCTACGGGGAAGTTCATAGCGCTAAGTGCTCACATGAAGAAACAGGAGAACAGTTATACCAGAGAATTAACATCACAGCTGAAAGCTCTAGAACACAAAGAAGCAAACTCCCCCAGGAGGAGTAGACGCCAGGAAATAATCAAATTGAGGGCTGAAATCAATAAAGTAGAAACCAGGAAAACAATACAAAGAATCAATGCAACGAAGAGTTGGTTCTTTGAGAAAATCAACAAGATAGACAAACCTTTGTCCAAACTTACCAAACAGCAGAGAGTGAACACGCAAATTAACAAAATTAGAAATGAAAAGGGGGACATAACAACAGACTCTGAAGAAATCCAGAGAATCATTAGGTCATACTTTGAAAACCTGTACTCCACAAAATTCGAAAATTTAAAGGAAATGGATGACTTCCTGGACAGCTATCAATTGCCAAAACTAAATCAAGAACAGATAAGCAATTTAAATAGACCTATAACCCCTATGGAAATAGAAGCTGTCATCAAAAGTCTCCCAACCAAAAAAAGCCCAGGTCCAGATGGCCTCAGTGCAGAATTCTACCAGAAATTCAAAGAACAGCTTATACCAATTCTTCTCAAAGTGTTCCACACAATAGAAGCAGAAGGGTCTTTGCCAAACTCTTTCTATGAGGCTTCAATAACCTTGATCCCCAAGCCACACAAAGGTACAACTAAGAAAGAGAACTTCAGACCAATATCCCTCATGAACATTGATGCAAAAATACTCAATAAAATACTGGCAAATCGGATCCAAGAACACATCAAAACAATCATTCACGACGATCAAGTAGGTTTCATCCCAGGGATGCAGGGATGGTTCAACATACGAAAATCCATCAACGTAATCCACCATATAAACAAGCTGAAAAACAAAAATCACATGATCATCTCACTAGATGCTGAAAAAGCCTTTGACAAAATCCAACACCCCTTCATGATAAAGGTCTTGGAGAGATCTGGGATAACAGGGACATACTTAAACATAATAAAAGCTATATACAGTAAACCAACAGCCAACATCAAACTAAATGGACAGAAACTCAACGCAATTCCTCTAAAATCAGGAACAAAACAAGGCTGTCCACTCTCTCCATACCTTTTCAACATGGTACTTGAAGTTCTAGCTATTGCCATACGACAACAAAGGGGGATCAAGGGGATACAAATTGGGAAGGAAGAGGTCAAACTTTCACTGTTTGCAGACGATATGATAGTTTACATCAATGACCCAAAGAACTCTACCAGGGAACTCTTACAGCTGATTAACACCTTCATCAAAGTGGCAGGCTACAAGATCAACTCAAGAAAATCAGTAGCCCTACTATATACAGATGATAAAAGGGCTGAAAGAGAAATCAGAGAAACATCACCCTTTACAATTGCCACAAACAACATAAAATACCTTGGGGTAACGCTAACCAAACAAGTGAAAGACCTGTATCGTAAGAACTTTGAATCTTTAAAGAAAGAAATTAAAGAAGCCCTCAGAAAATGGAAAGATCTCCCATGCTCTTGGATAGGTAGGATCAATGTAGTAAAAATGGCAATCCTGCCAAAAGCAATCTACAGATTCAATGCAATCCCCATTAAAATCCCAGCACAATTCTTCACAGACCTTGAAAGAACAATAATCAATTTTGTATGGAAAAACAAAAGACCCAGGATAGCCAAAACAACCCTGTTCAACAAGGCAACGTCCGGAGGCATCACCATCCCTGACCTCAAGCTCTATTATAGAGCTATAGTCCTGAAAACAGCTTGGTATTGGCACAAAAATAGACAGGTAGACCAATGGAATCGAATTGAAAATCCGGGTATTAACCCACACACGTACGAACATCTGATCTTTGACAAAGAAGCTAAAAATATACAATGGAATAAAGAAAGCATCTTCAACAAATGGTGCTGGCATAATTGGAGACTGGCATGTAGAAGAATGCAGATCGATCCATGTTTATCGCCATGCACAAAACTTAAGTCCAAATGGATCAAAGACCTCAACATAAATCCAGCCACACTGAACCTCTTAGAAGAGAAAGTGGGTGGTACCCTTGAACGAATTGGTACAGGAGACAGCTTCCTGAACATAACACCAGTAGCACAGACAGTGAGATCAACAATTAATAAATGGGACCTACTGAAACTGAGAAGCTTCTGTAAGGCAAAGGACACAGTCAGCAAGACAAAAAGGCAGCCCACAGAATGGGAAAAATATTCACTAATCCCACATCTGACAGAGGGTTGATCTCCAAAATTTACAAAGAACTCAAGAAGCAAGTCTCCAAAACAGCAAAGGACCCAATTAAAAAGTGGGCTGCAGAACTAAATAGAGAGTTTTCAATAGAGGAGTCTAAAATGGCTGAGAGGCACTTGAGAAAGTGCTCAACATCCTTAGCCATCCGGGAAATGCAAATCAAAACAACTCTGAGATACCATCTCACTCCTGTCAGAATGGCTAAAATCAAAAACACCAATGACAATTTATGCTGGAGAGGATGTGGTGAAAGGGGGACACTCCTCCATTGCTGGTGGGAGTGCCAACTGGTTCAGCCACTTTGGAAATCAGTATGGAGATTCCTCAGAAAAATGGGAATAAACCTACCACAAGACCCAGCAACTCCACTCTTAGGCATATATCCAAAAGATGCCCATTCATACAACAAAGATGTCTGTTCCACTATGTTCATAGCAGCTTTATTTGTAATTGCCAGAACTTGGAAGCAACCTAGATGTCCCTCACCTGAAGAGTGGATAGAGAAAATGTGGTACATCTACACAATGGAGTACTATTCAGCAGAAAAAATAATGGAATCATGAGATTCGCAGGCAAATGGATGACACTAGAAGAAACCATCCTGAGTGAGGTAACCCAGTCACAAAAAGAGAAACATGGCATGTACTCTCTCATATATGGATTTTAGACATAGATCTGGGGAGTGCCAGCCTACAATCCTATGGCCAGAGAGTCTGGGAAACAGAAACTTCATTTAGTGGCTGATCGAAGAACAGGCAGACTCACTTGGTTAAGTACTGAGCTGAACTCAAGAAAGCCAGTAACAGAGAGGGAGGACTGATGATCAAAGGGATTAAGACTGGGCTGGTTTAACCCCCAGAAACAGCTGACCAGACAAAGGTTAACTCTTGAATCCCAGGCATCAGCCTGGGAATCCAGCATGGGACTGATCAAGACCCCATGAATCTGGGTGTCAGTGAGGAGGCCTAGGGAATCTATTGAGCCTTGGGCAGCAGATCAGTACCCATCCCAAGTATACACACGGACTTTGGACTCCCATAGAACAATGTGAGGTGCACTCTCACCCTGAACTCTTGGGGAAGGGTCTAGGCCCTGCCCTATATGAAATGACAGACTATGCACACCCCCATGGAGGGCCTCACCCTCCCTGGGGAAATGAGGGGATAACAGGGGGGGTGGTTGGGGGAGGGCACGGGAGGAAGGGAGGGAATGGGAGAGGGACATGGAACTGACTTGTGAAGCAACCTAGTTTCTTATCTAAATTTAAACTGGAAAATAAAATTTAAAAAAAGCTTGTTCAAAGCAGTTTCAAAATACAGTTCTTTCCCTACTATTTAAACCTTTTAATCTATAGGTTTCTCCGCCATCTGCTTCCATCTTTATTAAGTTTGTTGAAAGAATTAGGTTATTTTTTCTTTCCTTTAGTTAAAGTTATTTGGCTGCATTGTGTGTGTGCATTTATGCATTTGGACATGTGTGCCTAATGTGTGCAAATGGGGAAGCCAGAGAGTACATGTGGTGCCCTGCTCCATTGCTTTCCATTTTATTCTTTGAGACAGTGTCATGTGTCATTAGTGTTTTGTTTTGATTTTTTTGTTAAGTTGCCTGGCCAAGTAGCCTTCAGGATCTGTCTTCTCTCCTATCAGCATTGGTGTTGCAGGCATGCATGCAGGGTCACCTGTGGGGTCTGAACTCAGATTATCATACTTAGGCAACAAGAACTCTTATTCACTGAGTCATCTCCTCAGCCCTAGGTGATTGCGTTCTGTAAACCTCCCTGATGTCTGTCTTTCTGATTGCATTTCCATTATGTCATTTTAGTTTGTTCATTTGGCCTTATAGTTTTTTAATGATCATGATTGGAATTTAGGAGTTGTTTTAATTTTTTTCATGAATACTTTATAGGTGAATGATACCTGTTTTTAAAAGGCAGATAGGAGCTGGAGAGATGGCTCAATGGTTAAGAGCATTGGTTATTCTTCTAGAAGTGATGGATTATGATGGAGAAGTGTAAGCTGAATAAACCCTTTCCTCTCCATCTTGCTTTTGGTAATGGTGTTTCATAGCAGTAGAAACACTAACTCGGACAGCCTCTTCTCCCATTCTTGCTGGGATTTTGACTGACTTGATCGTGTGCAGGTCTTGTGCATGTAGTCATTGCTGCTTTGAGTTCATGTGTGCAGTAGTCCTGTTGTGTCCAGAAAATGATTTTTCTGCATACAGATGCCGACTACCTATTGCTCTTGCAATCTTTCATCTTTCTCTTTTGCAATGGTCCCTGGGACTTATAAAGGAGGGAATGTGGTATAGATGTCCCAGTTAGAGGTGAGCACTCAGTCTCTTATTCTCTGCCTCTTGGCCAGTGTGGATCACTGTATTATTCACCACCTATTGCAAAGAGAAGTTTCTCTGAGGAGTGTTGAAAGATACATTAACCTACGGGTATGAAGATAAGAATGTAGTGGGAATTGGGTCACTATGTCCATTTAGCATGTTAGTTTTCCTCTAGAGTCTACGACCTAGCCAGCCATAGATTTGTGAACAATTAACAGTTGCAGGCATGAGTTTGGCCTTGTGGTGTAGGATTTAAAATACAATCAAGAGCTTGCTTACTCCCATAACTTTCATGCTGCCACTGCACTGGTGGACGTTTCATGTTAGACCAGTCATTACTGTAGCTCCCAGAATTCACAAGACTTCAGTGAGCAATCAACCCTCAACCCTCAGTGTCCGATGTTTCTCCAGGATCCTTTGCTGAGTCCTCGGGGCACTTCCTTCTCCTTCTATTTAACTAGTCTCTCTAGGGCTGTGGATAGTATCATGGTTATCCTTTACAGCTAATATCCACTTATGTGTCAGTGCATACCATGTTTGTCTTTCTGGGTCTGGGTTACCTCACTCAGGATCTTTTTTTTCTAGTTCCATTCATTTGCCTGCAAATTTCCTGGTGTCCTTGTTTCTTACAGTGAAGTAATACTCCATTGTGTAAGTGCACCACATTTTCTTTATCAATTCCTTGATTGAGGGACATCTAGGTTGTTTCCAGGTTCTGGCAATTACAAATAATGCTATAGTGAGCAAGTGTCCTTGTGATATGATTGAGCATCCTTTGTGTATATGCCCAAGACCAGTATAGCTGTGTCTTGAGGTAGATTGATTCTCAGTTTTCTGAGAAACTGCCACACTGACTTCTGAAGTGGCTCTACAGTTTTGCACTCCCACTAGTAGTGAAGGAGTGTTCCCCTTACTCCACATCCTCTCCAGCATAGGCTGCCACTTGTGTCTTTTATCTTAACCATTTTGACAGGTGTAAGATGGTATCTCAGAGTCCTTTTGATTAGCATTTCCTTGATGGTTAATGATGTTGGACATTTTCTTAAGTGTTTCTCAGCCATTTGAGATTCTTCTATTGAGAATTCTCTGTTGAGATCTGTGCCCTCTTTTTAATTGGATTATTTGGTTTGTTGATATCTAGTTTTTTGAGTTCTTTATATATTTTGGAAATCAGCCCTCTGTCAGATGTGGGGTTGGGGAAGATCTATGCCCAGTCTGTGGGTGACGTTTTTTTCCTATTGATGGTGTTCTTTGCCTTACAGAAACTTTTCAATTCCATGAGGTTCCATTTAGTAATTATTAATCTTAGTGCCTGTTTATTGATGTTCTGTTCAGGAAGTTGTCTCTTGTACCAATGTGTTCTTGAAAATTTCCACTTTCTCTTCTATTAGGTTCTGTGTATCTGGATTTATGTTGAGGTCTTGATCTACTTGGACTTGTGTTTTGTGCAGGGTGGCAGATGTGGATCTATTTGCATTCTTCTACATGTCAGCATCAAGTTATATCGGCACCATTTGTTGAACATGATTAGGTGTCCATGGGTATGTGGATTTATGTCTCTGGGTCTTGGATTCCAGTCCACTGATCTACCTGTCTGTTTTTATGCCAGTACCATGTGATTTTTATTACTATAGCTCTGTAGTAGAGCTTGAAATGAGGGATGGTAATACTTCCAGAAGTTCTTTTATTGTCATGCCTTGTTCTTAAGTTTCACTGTTCACCATTAAAGCTCTCTAACTCCTTATTATTTTCTGTATTATCATATTATACAAATACTAACACAAGTGTAAATCAAAGCTGAGTATGTGGAATGGTTGAGAGTGTATCTAGCATGTGCCAGGACCTGCTTCCAAACCACAGCAAGGATATAAATTGTTTATATGTTATTGTTAATTTACTTTCAAATATTATGTGTGTGACTGAATGTGGGTATGTGACTGCATGTGAAGGATTGTACCCACCGAGTCCAGAAGAGGGCACTGTATCCTTTGGAATCAGAGTTACAGGGAGTTGTTAGCAGTCAACCAGGCTCTGGAAACCAAATGTGGTCCTCTAGAACAGCAGAAAGTGCTCTTAACCACTGAGACAGCACTTGAAATTTCAATATTTTATTTTTTGTAATTTTTTGCTCCTTGTGCTAAATATTCCAACCCTTGTCCATTACAAGTGTCACACTTTCTCCTACCATATTACCTTGTTCATTTAACCTCCTTATTCCTTTTCAATTGTTTTATTTGTTTTCCTTTCTATCACTGCTGTAGCATATACTTACCTTACTTAAGAGTTCAAGTACATTCCTTTTCCTCCTCTTTTGAAAATATTCAGAGGCTCTCTGTTGTCCTTAAAACAAAGATCCCTAGCTGTGCGTCAAAGTCCCCAAGGCGTTTCCTAGTCCTGCCTCCTATTGTGCTTCTATAGCAAGCAAGAGCACATGCTTGAAGCATCCCTATTTCTTTGTGCTGTGTTGCATTTTCGTGCCTCCAGCTTTGCTCATGTCTCTCCTCGGGCTGCCCTGACATTTCTTCATGCAAGTCTGTTTCTCAAGGCCTTAATGCAATGTGTCCTTCTGTACACAGATGGCTATGTGCACACTGACTTGAATTTATCACTCTTCTTTCAAGTTTTCCAGTGTTGGTGTTAATTGTTTGTAACAATTGCTATGTACCAATTTGGTCATTTCCCCTGAAATAAATGGTTTTGAGGGCAGAAGCCATGGTACATTTATCACAATTAGAAAAGGTAATATATACTGTTAGCTTTGACCTAGACATCAAACTAAGTATTTTACAAGCAAACCTTATTTAGTTACAAAAACTTAAAACTAGACACTAATTTAAATCCTCACTTTATAAATGGGGAAGTTAATATTTAAAGAGGACCTGTGACTTTCCTGAGGCTCAACATATATTTAAATGACAAAGCTAGGGTTTCAGCCCAGACTGACTCCATCAGAAGTCTATGTCTTTCATCCTAGTACTTAATGTAATAAATGCCAATTAAATAAGTAAAGGATTGCCAATCTGTACTGCTCCAAAAATATGGCTTAGGAGTTATGTATTAGCAAAGTAAATGCTGGCATTCTCTTGGCATGAGGAAGTCGTCACATGTGGTAGAAGGAGAAGAAGATACTGTGAGGACAAACCGAACTGGGCTCTCAGTGGCATCTTCCAGGTGGATATCAGTAAATGTGAGGTGTTGACAAGAGAAATAAAATTTCATGCTAGCTGTTCCTGTTCACCCTCCTAATATAAGACGAATGGAGAGATATGCCTGCAGAAGAGGCTGCAATATTGTCAAAAGTCCACTCCACCAGGGAGTGAGCATTTTTATTCACTGTGTGTCATCTGTAGTCAATGTCCTAAGATGAAAATACCACAAGAGTGCTATTTTAATTAATTTATCTATCAGTTTCTACTTACCATCTATCTGTCTATGTATCATTTATACATCATCTGTATAGCTATCCTACTGTGTCATTATTAATTTGGCAAGGTATTTCTGTCCCTGTGTTTCTAGGAGTCTTCACTGGGATGCTGAATTTCATGCCTGCGTTTCAACTTACATCTTCCCTTTTCTGTCATGTGCTCTCAAGCATGGAAACTGGAAGTGATCCTCATGCTTCTAAATACCAATCTTTCCTAAACTAGCAAGGACTTCCATCAAAGGAAACTTCAAGTTACAGGACACTTACATTAAATTATACCACTCTTTATTATTATTGTCATAAAAGAAATGCCTCTGACTTTCAAATGATGCCATGACAAATCAGTTGGTGAAAGAATACTTAACCGTCTAGTAATTTTCTGTAAGGTGGATCCCTACTTCCAATAATCTGCTTTCCGTAAAATACAAAACCACATTTAAGAGACAGAAGTATGAACGAGACCAGGAAAGGAGAGGAGGCTGGGAGTACAGGGAAGCGGCGGTTCTTCCAGCAGCATCAGTTAAACAGGCCGGCTTCCCGGCCTGTGCTCCAGTGCCTGCAGATCCCCTGGGACCTGCACAGAGCTCCCAATCCCGGCAGGAGCCAAGCACCCCAGATTCCGGATCTTCGCGCACACCAACGAGACCAGGAAAGGAGAGGAGGCTGGGAGTCCAGCGAAGCGGAGGTTCTTCCAGCAGCATCAGGTAAACAGGCCGGCTTCCCGGCCTGTGCTCCAGTGCCTGCAGATCGCCTGGGACCTGCACAGAGCTCCCAATCTCGGCGGGAGCCAAGCACCCAGACCCCAGGTCTTCACTCCCACCAACGAGACCAGGAAAGGAGAGGAGGTTGGGAGTCCAGGGAAGCGGCGGTTCTTCCAGCAGCATCAGGTAAACAGGCCGGCTTCCCGGCCTGTGCTCCAGTGCCTGCAGATCGCCTGGGACCTGCACAGAGCTCCCAATCCCGGCGGGAGCCAAGCACCCAGACCCCAGGTCTTCTCTCCCACCAACAAGACCAGGAAACCAGAGGACCCAGGGAGACCAGGGGAGTAGCTGTTCGGGATCAAGTACAACAGGACCCAGCATAGGGTCCAGGGGACCAGGTAAGAGGATAAGCGCCCCAGATTCCTGTTCTTCTTCTCCACCCACGGGACCAGCATTCGGACAAGGAATAGAAGAACCACCAGATTATTGGACTTGCTAGCACCCACCAAAAGGGAACGCTGGTCCCCAGACCAGTAAGGGGCTCTTTCTGTACCCACTAGAAGAAGAGATGGGAAAGAGACAACACAAAAACACAGTCAGCAACAGAAAAACAAATATGACACCGCCAGATTCTAGAGACTCCACACCAGCAAGACCCCAACATTCCAATGCGGACGAAACAGAAGAGAACGACCTTAAAAGCACTCTCATGAAAATGATAGAGGCCCTAAAAGAGGATATTGGAAAATCCCTCAAAGAAATGGAAGAAAAAACAAACCAAAAAATGCAAGAATTGGAAGAAAAAACAAACCAAAAAAGGCAGAAAATGGAAGAAGAAATGAAGCAAAAAATGCAAGAAATGGAAGAAAAAACAAAGCAAAAAATGCAAGAATTGGAAGAAGAATCATACCAAAAAAGGCAGGAAATGGAAGAAGAATCAAAGCAAAAAATGCAAGAAATGGTAGAAAAAACAAAGCAAAAAATGAAAAAAATGGAAGAAGAAACAAACCAAAAAAGGCAGGAAATGGAAGAAGAAACAAAGCACAAAATGCGAGAAATGGAACAAAAAACAAACCAAAAAATGCAAGAAATGGAAGAAAGAACAAACCAAAAAATTCATAAAAGGCAACAAACGGATGAACAGATAAACAGAAAATTGCAAGAAGCAATGCAAACACTGCAAGGGTTGAAAACTGAAATAGAGTCATTAAAAAAAACACAATCTGAAGAAAGGCAGAAAATAGAAAAGCTGGACAAACAGACAGGCACAAACAATACAAGCATTACCAACAGAATAGAAGAGATGGAAGAGAGAATCTCAAGTGTTGAAGATACGCTAGGAGAAATGGATTTATCAACCAAAGAAAACCTTAAATCCAACAAATCCTTAACACAAAACATCCAGGAAATATGGGACACCATGAAAAGACCAAACCTAAGAATAATAGGTATAGAAGAAGGAGAAGAAATCCACCTCAAAGGGGCAGAAGTCATATTCAACAAAATCATAGAAGAAAACTTTCCCAACCTTAAGAAAGACATGCCAATGAAGGTACAAGAAGCCTACAGAACACCAAATAGAGTGGACCACAAAAAAATCCCCTCGCCACATAATAATCAAGACCCCAAACATACAGAATAAAGAAAGAATATTAAGAGCAGCTAAGGAAAAAGGTCAAGTAACATATAAAGGCAGACCTATCAGAATTACACCTGATTTCTCCATGGAAACTCTGAAAGCCAGAAGGTCCTGGATAGATATTCTACCTACACTAAGAGACCATGGATGCCAGCCCAGACTACTATACCCGGCAAAGCTCTCAATCACTATAGACGGAGAAAACAAGATATTCCATGACAAAACTAGCTTCAACCAATATGTGTCCACTAACCCAGCCCTACAGAAAATTTTGGAAGGAAAACTCCAACCCAAGGAAGCTAACTACAACCAGAAAAACATAAGCATTAGAGAATCCCTCTCTACCAACAGCCAAAAGAACAAAGGGGCGAAATTCCACCCATAATTCCACCAACAACAACCATCGCAAATCGAAGAAGGATGAGCAATCAATGGTCATTAATATCCCTCAATATTAACGGCCTTAACTCACCCATAAAAAGGCACAGACTATCAGAGTGGATTCGAAGACAGAACCCTTCCTTCTGCTGCATACAAGAAACACACCTCACCCTCAAAGACAGACATTACTTGAGAGTTAAAGGTTGGGAAAAATTTTTCAATCAAATGGACCCAAGAAACAAGCAGGGGTAGCAATCCTAATATCTAACAAACTAGACTTTAAAATAAAATCAATCAAAAGAGATGAAGGAGGTCATTACATACTCATCACAGGTGAAACCCACCAAGACGAAGTGTCTATCCTGAACATCTATGCCCCAAATACAAAGGCATCCACATTCGTTAAAGAAACATTATTAGAACTTAAATCTCATCTAAAGCCCCACACAGTTATAGTGGGAGATTTCAACACACCACTCTCACCACTAGACAAGAATACCAGACAGGAACTCAACAAAGAAGCAAAGGGTCTAATAGAAGTAATGACCCAACTGGGATTAACAGATATCTATAGAACATTTCATCCACATAAAAAAGAATATACCTTCTTCTCACCACCACATGGAACCTTCTCAAAAATCGACCACATACTTGGCAACATATCAAACCTCAGCAGCTACAAAAAAATTGGAATAACTCCATGCATCTTATCAGACCACCATGCCTTAAAATTAGAATTCAACAACAACACAAATTGCAGAAAACCTACAAACTCATGGAAATTGAATAATGCTCAACTGCACCATCCCTGGGTCAAAGAGGAAATAAAAAAAGAAATTAAAGACT
The DNA here is from genome assembly GCF_017639785.1 of Mesocricetus auratus. Taxonomy (NCBI): domain Eukaryota; kingdom Metazoa; phylum Chordata; class Mammalia; order Rodentia; family Cricetidae; genus Mesocricetus; species Mesocricetus auratus. Next base: position 21,623 of record NW_024430950.1, read on the forward strand.
TCCTCGAATTCAATGAGAATGAAGACACAACATACCCAAACCTATGGGACACTTTGAAAGCAGTGCTACGGGGAAGTTCATAGCACTAAGTGCTCACATGAAGAAACAGGAAAACAGTTATACCAGAGAATTAACATCACAGCTAAAAGCTCTAGAACACAAAGAAGCAAACTCCCCCAGGAGGAGTAGACGCCAGGAAATAATCAAATTGAGGGCTGAAATCAACAAAGTAGAAACCAGGAAAACAATACAAAGAATCAATGCAACGAAGAGTTGGTTCTTTGAGAAAATCAACAAGATAGACAAACCTTTGTCCAAACTTACCAAACAGCAGAGAGTGAACACGCAAATTAACAAAATCAGAAATGAAAAGGGGGACATAACAACAGACTCTGAGGAAATCCAGAGAATCATTAGGTCATACTTTGAAAACCTGTACTCCACAAAATTCGAAAATTTAAAGGAAATGGATGACTTCCTGGACAGCTATCATTTGCCAAAACTAAATCAAGAACAGACAAGCAATTTAAATAGACCTATAACCCCTATGGAAATAGAAGCTGTCATCAAAAGTCTCCCAACCAAAAAAAGCCCAGGTCCAGATGGCCTCAGTGCAGAATTCTACCAGAAATTCAAAGAACAGCTTATACCAATTCTTCTCAAAGTGTTCCACACAATAGAAGCAGAAGGGTCTTTGCCAAACTCTTTCTATGAGGCTTCAATAACCTTGATCCCCAAGCCACACAAAGATACAACCAAGAAAGGGAACTTCAGACCAATATCCCTCATGAACATTGATGCAATAATACTCAATAAAATACTGGCAAATCGGATCCAAGAACACATCAAAACAATCATTCACCACGATCAAGTAGGTTTCATCCCAGGGATGCAGGGATGGTTCAACATATGAAAATCCATCAACGTAATCCACCATATAAACAAGCTGAAAAACAAAAATCACATGATCATCTCACTAGATGCTGAAAAAGCCTTTGACAAAATCCAACACCCCTTCATGATAAAGGTCTTGGAGAGATCTGGGATAACAGGGACATACCTAAACATAATAAAAGCCATATACAGTAAACCAACAGCCAACATCAAACTAAATGGACAGAAACTCAAAGCAATTCCTCTAAAATCAGGAACAAAACAAGGCTGTCCACTCTCTCCATACCTTTTCAACATGGTACTTGAAGTTCTAGCTATAGCCATACGACAACAAAGGGGGATCAAGGGGATACAAATTGGGAAGGAAGAAGTCAAACTTTCACTGTTTGCAGACGATATGATAGTTTACATCAATGACCCAAAGAACTCTACCAGGGAACTTTTACAGCTGATTAACACCTTCAGCAAAGTGGCAGGTTACAAGATCAACTCAAGAAAGTCAGTAGCCCTACTATATACAGATGATAAAAGGGCTGAAAGAGAAATCAGAGAAACATCACCCTTTACAATTGCCACAAACAACATAAAATACCTTGGGGTAACGCTAACCAAACAAGTGAAAGACCTGTATCGTAAGAACTTTGAATCTTTAAAGAAAGAAATTAATGAAACCCTCAGAAAATGGAAAGATCTCCCATGCTCTTGGATAGGTAGGATCAATGTAGTAAAAATGGCAATCCGGCCAAAAGCAATCTACAGATTCAATGCTATCCCCATTAAAATCCCAGCACAATTCTTCACAGACCTTGAAAGAACAATAATCAATTTTGTATGGAAAAACAAAAGAACCAGGATAGCCAAAACAACCCTGTTCAACAAGGCAACGTCCGGAGGCATCACTATCCCTGACCTCAAGCTCTATTATAGAGCTATAGTCCTGAAAACAGCTTGGTATTGGCACAAAAATAGACAGGCAGACCAATGGAATCGAATTGAAAATCCGGGTATTAACCCACACACGTACGAACATCTGATCTTTGACAAAGAAGCAAAAAATATACAATGGAATAAACAAAGCATCTTCAACAAATGGTGCTGGCATAATTGGAGACTGGCATGTAGAAAAATGCGGATCGATCCATGTTTATCGCCATGCACAAAACTTAAGTCCAAATGGATCAAAGACCTCAACATAAATCCAGCCACACTGAACCTCTTAGAAGAGAAAGTGGGTGGTACCCTTGAAAGAATTGGTACAGGAGACAGCTTCCTGAACATAACACCAGTAGCACAGACAGTGAGATCAACAATTAATAAATGGGACCTACTGAAACTGAGAAGCTTCTGTAAGGCAAAGGACACAGTCAGCAAGACAAAAAGGCAGCCCACAGAATGGGAAAAATATTCACTAATCCCACATCTGACAGAGGGTTGATCTCCAAAATTTACAAAGAACTCAAGAAGCAAGTCTCCAAAACAGCAAAGGACCCAATTAAGAAGTGGGCTGCAGAACTAAATAGAGAGTTTTCAATAGAGGAGTCTAAAATGGCTGAGAGGCACTTGAGAAAGTGCTCAACATCCTTAGCCATCCGGGAAATGCAAATCAAAGCAACTCTGAGATACCATCTCACTCCTGTCAGAATGGCTAAAATCAAAAACACCAATGACAATTTATGCTGGAGTGGATGTGGTGAAAGGGGGACACTCCTCCATTGCTGGTGGGAGTGCCAACTGGTTCAGCCACTTTGGAAAGCAGTATGGAGATTCCTCAGAAAAATGGGAATAAACCTACCACAAGACCCAGCAACTGCACTCTTAGGCATATATCCAAAAGATGCCCATTCATATAACAAAGATGTCTGTTCCACTATGTTCATAGCAGCTTTATTTGTAATACCCAGAACTTGGAAGCAACCTAGATGTCCCTCACCCGAAGAGTGGATAGAGAAAATGTGGTACATCTACACAATGGAGTACTATTCAGCAGAAAAAAATAATGGAATCATGAGATTCGCAGGCAAATGGATGACACTAGAAGAAACCATCCTGAGTGAGGTAACCCAGTCACAAAAAGAGAAACATGGCATGTACTCTCTCATATATGGATTTTAGACATAGATCTGGGGAGTGCCAGCCTACAATCCTATTGCCAGAGAGTCTGGGAAACAGAAACTTCATTTACTGGCTGGTTAAGTACTGAGCTGAACTCAAGAAAGCCAGTATCAGAGAGGTAGGACTGATGATCAAAGGGATTAAGACTGGGCTGGTTGAACCCCCAGAAACAGCTGACCAGACAAAGGTTAACTCTTGAATCCCAGGCATCAGCCTGGGAATCCAGCATGGGACTGATCAAGACCCCTGAATCTGGGTGTCAGTGAGGAGGCCTAGGTAATCTATTGAGCCTTGGACTGCAGATCAGTACCCATCCCAAGTATACACACGGTCTCTGGACTCCCATAGAACAATGTGAGGTGCACTCTCACCCTGAACTCTTGGGGAAGGGTCTAGGCCCTGCCCTATATGAAATGACAGACTATGGACACCCCCATGGAGGGCCTCACCCTCCCTGGGGGAATGAGAGGATAACGGGGGGATGGGGGGAGGGCACGGGAGGAGGGGAGGGAAAGGGAGAGGGACCTCGTACTGACTTGTGAAGCAACCTTGTTTCTTATCTAAATTTAAAATGGAAAATAAAAAAAATATTAAAAAACAAAGAACAACATGTGAGAAAGGCCAAGTAAACTTTATAGGCAAACCTACCAGAATTATACATTATTATCCATAAAATGAATGAAACATAAAAAGTCCTGGTTACATACTCTACAAACACAAAGGGACCATGGATGGTAGCCCAGACCACTATACGTATCAAAGCTTTCAAGTATAAAAATGGAGAAAAGAAGATATTACACAACAAAACCAGATATAAGCAATACATATCCACAAATCCAGCCCTACAGAAAGTACTGGATGGAAAACTCCAACCTAAGGAAGCTAACAACACATAGAAAAACAAAGGAAATAGATAACTCCCTTTTATCAAAAGCCAAAAGGAAAAGCTAGTCTCCAAAACATCAAAAAATTCAATTAAAATTGGCGTACAGAACTAAATATAGATTTCTGAATAGAGGAGGCTAAAAGGTCTAAAAGACCATTAATAAAGTGGGCAACATTCTTAGCCATCATGAAAAGGCAAATGAAAACAACTCTGAGATACCATATTTCTCACGTTAGAATGGCTAAAGCCAAAAAACACCGATGACAATTTATGCTGCAGAGGATATGGAAAAAGGGGCACACTCCTCCACTGCTAGTCTGAGTGTCAACTTGTATGGCCAATTTAGAAATCAATATAGATATCCCTTGGGAAAATGGGAATCAATCCAGCACAAGATCCAACAGTTCCACTGGTAGTCATATACCCAAAGAAGCACATTCATACAAACAGAACTTTTGATCACTATGCTCATAACAGCTTTATTTGTAATATCTAGATCCAGAAAGAAACTTAGATGCCCCTCTACTGAAGAATGGATACATAAAATGTGGTACATTTGCACAATGGAGACCTACTCAGCAGGAAAAAACAATGGAATCGTTAAAGTCTTAAAGAAATGAATGGAACAAGAAGAAAATCGTCCTGAGAAAGTTACCCCAATCACAAAATGATATGGGGTACAAAAAATATAGTTTGTACTCATAAATATATTTTAGACAAAGAGCATAGGATTACCCACCTTCAATGGACACAGCCAGAGATCTTGTAAACAAGAAAGACCCTAAGAGTGGCACACATTTTCCCTCAGAGAAGGGCAAATGTTCAAGATCCCCTGAGCAAGGGGGGAGAGGAGAGGGAGCTAAGAGAAAGGGAAAAGTAGAAGAGGAGGAGAGAGGAGAACATGAGGAAACAGGAAGTATGGGGAAGAATAAAGTAGAGCAAGATAAGAGACATCATAGATAGAGCCATTATATGTTTAAAGAGAAATCTGGCACTAGGGAAATGTCCAGAGTTTTACATCTATGACATCATCTATTAATCTAAGCAATAGTGGATAGGCTGCCTTCAATGCCCATCTCTGATAATGATATTGATGACAACCTTTTATTCCATGCTAGAGCCTTCATTCAGTAGGTAATGGTAGCATAAGAAGATTCCTACAGCTAAATTCTGAACTCCTGGAAACCAGTTGAACTGAGGGAGGAATGATGAGCAAAGGGGACAAGACTAGACTGGTGAAATCCACATCAGCTGCTGACCTGAAAATGTGGGAGCTCATAAACCCCACAATCATAGCTGAGTAACCAGGATAGGTCTAATCCAGAACCGCTGAACTTCTGTGTCAGTGAGTAGGCCTGGGAAATCTATGGGACCTCTGGTAGTAGATGAGTATTTATCCATAGCCTATTAATGGATTTTAGAGACCATTCCACATAGTGGGTAACTCTCTCAGTCTAGACATATTGGGAGTGCCTAGGGCCTGCTCCAAAAGATATGACAGACTTTTAAGATCCCTCATGAATGCCTCACCCTCCCTTGCAAGCAGGAAGGGGATGGGGTAGGTGGCTATTGGGGGTCAGCTAAGGAGGAGGTAAATGGAACTGGGATTGACATGTAAAACAAGCTTTTTTCTAATTTACTTTAAAAATAGACAAAAAGAGATACCAAACCAGATACATTCTAAAAATATGAAATGAATCACAACAGTAGCAAAAGTACCTTAAACAATATAATCCCTCAGTATACATCCAAAAATATATGTTCAATGTCATGATATTTATGCTCTGATGTCTCCATAATTAATGATCATGAATCACATAATCTCACCATGAATACTTTGTTGAAAAGGAAAAAAAGTACAGTGAGATCTCTTTATATACACAGAACGTCCTCAGACTTTAGTTTGTCTCTACTACCATCAACAACTTTCATTACAGAGATTCGTGGCAAGTTCCACTGCCCTGTTTCTCATTTCAAGATGTCACCAAGCTGTGGACACTATTTTTTGAGGAAGATGAAGAGACAAGGATTCCCTATATATCTCTGTCTGGGATCACATTCGCGGTACTCCTAAACACAACTACTATCAGTCCCTCACTTCAGACTCCATCAAGATTATTCAACTTCAGTCGTATTCTCATTTCCACCTCTCTCCTTCTCCCAGTTTTGTTATTACAACCTTGTATGCCAAAACATCAGAAACCACAATGCCAGGGAACATGCCAGGTTTGCTCAACCTTATATCTCCACATCTCCATATCTCACTCTCTCTCCCTCCCCCCTCACACTGCCATATTGCTTTCCCCTGAAACCTCTCTTTCTTCCTTGCAATGTCTCTCACCCCTTTTATTTCTCCTTGTTCCATTCTCTTTCATGCACCTATAACAGAGCCAGAGGAACCTCATTCCCAATATCTCCTGTTCCCAACATTGGGTTTAAGAGATAGTGCCCAGAAATGAACAAGTAACAATCATACTACTCTGCCAAGTTCTTCCACATTTTATTTGTTTTGTATGAGAAAATTTGTTTCTCACACAGTGTTGTATCATTAGTTTTCTAGAAGTTATGCATGTAGTTTTTCACACAGTGTTTTATTATTAGCATTCAAGAAGTTACACCCATAGTTTCCCACACAGTATTGTATCATTACTTTCTAATAAGGTACATATGTAGTTTCTCACTCAGTGTTGTATCATTAGTTTTCAAGAAGTTACTCATGTAGTTTTTCATGCAGTGTTGTATCATTAGTTTTCAAGAAGTTACAGTTATAGTTTCTCACAAACTCTTTTATCTTTTATCGTTAGTTTTCAAGAAATTACTCATGTAGTTTCTCACACAGACTTGTATTGTTAGTTTTCAAGAAGTTACAGTTATAGTTTCTCACACAGTCTTGTATCATTAGTTTTCAATGAGTAACATATGTAGTTTCCAATAGAGAGTTGTATCGTTAGTTTTCAAGAAGTTATGCACAGAAACACTAATAGAGTGCTGTATAGTTAGTTTACAAGACGTTCCACATGTAGTTCTCATACAGTGTTGTATCGTTAGTTTTCCAGGAGATACACATGTAGTTATTCACACCGTATTGTATCCTTAGTTTTCAAGAAGTTATGCATGTAGTTACTCACACCGTGTTGTATCGTTAGTTTTCAAGAAGTTGCACTTATAATTTCTTATACAGTGTTGTATATTTAGTTGCCAAAATGTTACACTTGTAGTTTCACAAAGAGTGTTGTATATTTAGTTTTCAAGAATTTAGGCATGTAGTTTCTCACACAGTTTTGTATGGTTAGTTTTCAATAAGGTACAATGTAGTTTTCACACAGTGTTGTTTTGATAGTTTTCTAGAAGTTGGGAATGTAGTATCTCAAAGAGTGTTGTGTAGTTAGTTTTCAAGAAGTTATGCATGTAGGTTCTTACAAAGTGTTAAATTGTTAGTTTTCAAGAAGTTACTCATGTAGTTTCTCACACAGTGTAGTATACTTAGTTTTCAAGTACTTACAAATGTAGTTTCTCACACACTGTTGTATTGTTAAGAACTTACTCATTTAGTTTCTCATCGAGTGTTGTATAGTTATTTTTCAGGAAGATACGGGTATAGTTTCTCACTCAGTGTTGTATCGTTTGTTTTCTAGAAGATATGCATATAGTTTCTCAGAGAGAGTTGTTGTATTGTTAGTTTTCAAGAAGTTACGGTTATAGTTCCTCACACAGTTTTGTATCATTAATTTTCAAGAAGGTACCTATGTAGGTTTTCAGTGTTGCATCGTTAGTTATCCAAAAGTTATTCATTTAGATTCTTACACAGTGTTACACTGTTACTTTTCAAGAAGTTACACCAGCAGTTTCTTCACAAAGTTTGTATCGTTTGTTTTCAAAGATACACATGGAGATTATCACACTGTGTTGTATCGCTAGTTTTCAAGAAGTTACACATGTAGTTTGTCACAGAGTGTTGTACCGTTAGTTTTCAAGAAGTTACGAATGTAGTTTCACTCACAGTGTTGTATACTTAGGTTTCAAGAAGGTACGCATGTATTTTCTCACACAGTGTGGTGTCCTTAGTTTTCAAGACATTACACATGTCATTTCTCAAACAGGGTTGTATACTTAGGTTTCAAGAAGGTACGCATGTATTTTCTCACACAGTGTTATATATTTAATTTTTAAGAAGTTATGCATGTAGTTTGTATCACAGTGTTGTATCTTAAGTTTGCAATAAGGTACACATGTAGTTTTTCACACAGTGTTGTATCATTAGTTATCAAGAAGTCATTTATGTAGTTTCTCAAACAGTGTTATATCATTGGTTTTCAAGAAGTTACACGTATAGTTTCTCACACATTAATGTATCATTAGATTTCAAGAAGTTACACATGTAGTTTCTTTCAAAATGTTTTATCGTTATTTTTTAATAAGGTATGCATGTAGTTTTTCACAGAGTGTTGTATCATTAGTTTTCAAGAAGTTATGCATGTCCTTTCTCACACAGTGTTGTATTGTTAGTTTTATAAAAGTTTGAAAGGTAGTATCTCATATCATGTTGTATAGTAAGTTTTCAAGAAGTTACACTTGTATTTTCTTACAAAGTGTTATATGCTTAGTTTTCGAGAAGTTACGCATATAGTTTCTCACACAGTGTTGTATAGTTAGTTTTCTAGAATTGACTCATGTAGTTTCTCATAGAGTGTTGTGTAGTTATTTTTCAAGATGTTATTTTTCAAGAAGTTTCTCACACAGTGTTGTATCGATAGTTTTCAAGAAGTTATGCATGTAGTTTCTCACACCATATTGTATTGTTACATTTCAAGAAGTTATGCGTATAGTTTCACACACAGTGTTGCATAGTTAGTTTTCTAGAAGTTACACATGTAGTTTCTCTTAGAGTGTTGTATAGTTAGTTTTCAAGAAGTTACACATGGAGTCTCTCACACAGTGTTGTAGCATAAGTTCTCAAGAAGTTACCCGTATAGATTTTCACACAGTGTTGTATTGTTCGTTTTATAGAAGGTATGCATGTAGTTTTTCACACAGTGTTGTGTCCTTAGTTTTCATGAAGTTGCACATATAATTTCTCATAGAATGTTGAATAGTTAGTTTTCAAGAAGTTACACATTTAGTTTCTCACACAGTGTTGTATCATTACTTTTCAAGTCTTTATGCATGTAGTTTCTCACACAGTGTTGTATCATTGGTTTTCAAGAAGGTATGCATCTAGTTTCTCTTAAAGTGTTGTATAGTTAGTTTTCAAGAAGTTACACATGTAGTTTCTCACATATTTTTAATCGTTAATTTTCAAGTAGTTACGTATGTAGATTCTCACATAGAGTTTTATTGTTAATTTTCAAGAGATATTTCAGGAACTTCTATTTTAAAAAGAAATTTATGTCAACAAGTCAGTGGTCAGTCATTGCTAACAGCCCAGGTCTGAGAACCTCCCACACTGTACTGCTGTTGCCATTAGAGACGGTAGTTGGATCATTTAGTAACTCAGAAACACATTTGTCTCCTATGACTGATGATAACTAAGGTGCCTAACACTCCCCCACACACACTACACTATCCACACCCACACCTAGGTGAATGCCAAGACTCATGTGTCTATCAAATGCAGATAATAAGTAAGGAATATGTAGTGATAATTAGTTGAAATCTAAAGAAGAAAACTTGTATGAAGATTAGAAAATCAATGTGGCCAGCCAATACTCTTACCTGTATCTCATTCAAAAATGAGCAATCCTGTCTCAAGGAATCCTCAGACTGGAATGCTCTCCACCAAACCTCAGACTACACTGCTGCTGTCTCCTTCTGCCTTATATTTCTCTCCCTACCCAGCCATCACTCCTATTCCCACATCCCTAGTGCTGGGATTGAAGGCTTCTTATGCTAATTCCTGGCATCAAAGGTGTGAGATCCCTTTCTCTTTTAGACTTATTCTCCTTTCTGTGGGCTAGAATGCCCTTGAATACAATCATCCTTGTCTCCCTGTTTCCTGAGTTCTGGGATTTAAGGCATAGCAACAACTGTCTAGCCTCTATGAATAACTATTGGTTTAGGTGTTTGAATAAAAAATGGCCTTGATCTTAACTAGTAATGTGGCTAACAAGTGACTTAGCTCTGCACTCTGAATTGCAGGTAAGCTTATTTGTTAGATTACAAACAAAATTTCACTATATTTGCCCTTTTTATCTGAAACAAAAAAGTTAAAACTAATATGTTATTCAAGCAAGATTCATTTGTTTGAATACAAAGAAAATATCTCTGCAATGTATATTTCCTGGCCTCATACATCAGTTACACCCTCAGCCAAGGGCTCTGGGTACGCTAAGAAGAGGACAAAAAATGAATTTAGAAGGGAATGAACAGGATAGGATGAGGCATGCCATTTTCTAGACTCCATATAGCCATTGTACTGACCTGCATTGACCTCATACTAGATCACACTCAGTCTCAGAAAGGAAAAGGCTCACGGACCCCCACCCTCAATCTCTCAAATGATCTTTCTGCATGCATTGTAGAGTAAGATACATTGACTGCATTCTGCAAGCCGATTAAGCTCCATCACGTAGTTCCAAATCTACTGTCCCACAAAATTCCCTAGTTAATCCAGTCGATCTCAAGCAAAATCACTAGAGAGGAATAGAATGGAGAGACTGGTTGAAATTGTGGACCCGGGTAGAGGAAAGTTAAGTCATGAGAGTGGGGAATATTTGTGGTGTACATACATAAACCACACAGACACTGTGTGCATATGGGCATATTTGTGTGTGCGTGTCAAGTAGTTAATAATAAAAAATTGTTTTGGGTGTTCCTTCGGTGCAGATCTGGAGCCTCTTTTGTGAATCAGTAGTTGAGGAGACTCTGGTGCTCACCAAGGCTGACAATAAATCTGAGGATGGATTCAACACTTAGAAAAATGATCATATTGACTTGAAGGTGCCAAGGCAGGATGGTTTGGAGTGCAGTTTAAGATTAAGAGGCACACACACTTAGTAAATTAATGAAAGCCTATTGTGACCCACAAGGATTGTCAATGAGGCATAACAGATTCTGGTTTGACTGACAACCAACCAATGTGACAGACAGACCAGCACAGTTGGAGATGGAGGATGAAGACAATACTGATGTGTTACAGCAGTGACAGGAGCTGTCTAGTAAAACGGAAACCTGCTACACTACCCCAGAATATACTTGAAATTTGAAAGGCACAATTATCACGTATAGTTTTCTCTATTTTTTGTTTGCCTGTCACCATATCCTTCTTTTACAGGAAGAACTGATATAAATTCACAAATATATTGCAATATTTTTTCTTTGTTAAACTAAATGTCCAATATCTTGTTTTGATTGAGATCAGATGGAGATGGTGGGGTTGGAGAATGCTGGTTCTGTGAAAATATCCCCCTTTTTCCATTAGGGCATGCTCAGTCAGCTCTTTATATTCCAGTAAGTTTTTTTCTCTCTATGTTTTAAAAAGAAAACCCATCAACAAAATCCTTGCATACTTAGTTTGATTGAAGAATTTTAATGTTTTTCATTCATCATTATAAAACTAAGGACAATTTTATGACTTTTTTGTACATAGCTGTTACATATAGGACAATCTGTCTTTAAGTAGGGGTAAATTACTCTTGAACAAAATGGTCCTAGATAGATTTCACTTCAAGTGATGATTCTTATTGTTTAAATAAAAATCTTTTTCAAAATCAACTGTAGTTTTTAAGGTCTTTCTCATCTGCTTCTTCCACAATGGACTGTTCAGGTCTTGCGGGTGTAGATTCTGGCAGTGTCATATTGGGTTTTCTGTTGGTGGCTGTGTTTATGCATTGCCTCCTTGCCAGCATTTCTTCCTGTGGGTGCAGAAGGATTCTCTTCCCCCCTGATGGGTATGTGCCCATGGTTCCTTTCCAGTGGGTGGGAGCAGGTCCAATACCCAGGTGGCTTTCCTCAGGTCATTTCTGCTAGTTTAACTCATAGAAAGAGTTGACCTGAACAAGAGGGAGCTCTGGGACCACAGACTGATGGCCATGTGGAAAGCATTGGACTGACCCAAACAACCTGAATATTGGAGTCAGTGGGGAGGCCTAGGAAATCAATGGCGCCACAGGTAGTACTTCTCACTGGCATACAAAGAGACTTTGAGTGAACATGCCACAATATGGGAGGCTCTCTCAGCCAAGACCCTTGCAGGAGGTACTAGGCCCTGCCCTGGGTGAAATGAGAGTCACAGGAGATCCAATATGCAGGGCCTCACCCTCCCTAGGATTCCAAGAGGAGACTGGGTGGGGGAATGGGGTACCTATTGTGGAGGGCAAGAGAGAAGGGGAGGGAGAGGGAGCTGGGATTGACATGTGAAACAAGAATGTTTCTAACCTAAATAAAAAATGAAATTAAATAAAGTGTTCTATTTATTCTGAGTAATATTAAATAGGAAAATGTTTAATACCAAAATAGAAAGATTTTTTTACTCGAGTTTTCTCTGTGTAAAACTGGCAGTCCTGGGAAATATCTTTACAGATCCTGGTGGCCTAAATTCCCAGATATCTGCAGTAGGAATGCTGGAGTCATGCTGTATACCATTCTATATGACTCAGAAATTTTTCAAATGATAGTATCAGCCTGTATTTTCTTTTCGGTTGTGTATTTTTTTATTTGTTTGTTTGGGTTACTTTCTTTTTTTGAGACTGTGTTTACATGAGTGAGAGCTTTGGATATTCTGCCCTTTACAGAAAAGGATGACCAAAACATGGCTGAGATCCAACTATTGCTGTTCTGGATTGCTGGGATTAAAGATGCACTACTCTGTGCATTATCTGCTTTTATATCAGGTAAAATTCAGAGACAGATATCTTTTTTCATGTGCTTATTATTTTTGTTTTGTTGTTTTGGGATGTAATGTTTTGATACTGGGGTCACTGTGTAGTCCTTACTGTCTTGGAACTCTGAACAGTAGACAGGTTCTATCTCCCAAGATATTGGGTTGAATGCTTGATCAACCACTACCCATACATCAAAAATTAATTACAGTAAATATTTTGTTACATATCAAAATAGGGAACTCTCAATAGAGGAAGCCCCAAATCGCTAAAGTACACATAAGAAATTGCTCACCATCCTTATCCATCAAAGAAATGTTAATCAAAAGAACTCTGAGATACAATCTTCCACCTGCCAAAATGTCTAAAATCAAAAATACTAATGAGATTTTATGCTGGAGAGAATTTGAAGAAATGGGAACATTCTTCCACTGCTGGTGGGACTGCAAAATTTGGAAATCAGTATGGCAATTTCTCAGAAAAATGGATAACCGTCAACCTCAAGATCCAGAAATTCTAATCTTAGGTACATACCCAAAAGTTGCAGATACACACAGCAATATCTACGTTCATAGCAGTATTATTTGCAAAGCCAGAACTACGAAGCAAAATACATGACCTTAAACCAAAGAATGGATAAAGAAATTATAGTTCATTTACACAATGGTGTACTACCCAGTGGAAAAAAACAATGAAATATCAGGAAATAGAAGAAAATATCCTGAGTGAGTTAAGGCAGATACAGAAAGAAAAACATATTTACTCTCTCATAAACATAGAGCAAATGAAAACCAGCACACAATCCACAGTCCCAGAGAAGTTAGGAGATGAGAAGAACACTAAGAAAGACAAATGGACCCATGAAGACGGGGAAAAGTAGAAGCTCCTAAGTAAATAGGGAGCATGGAGAGAGGGAAGGTAAGGAGAGAGATGGGAGGAGGAGAGGATGAGGGATCAGAAGATGGAGTTGAGGGAAGAACAGAGAAATGCAGCAAGGAAAAAGATACCTTAGCAGAGCTAGCCTTTATGTGCTTAACAAGAAATCTGGCATGAAAGAAATTTCTGTGGATCCACAAAGATGGACCCAACTAAGAATCAAAAGCAATTATGGAGAGGGTACTTTAAATGTCCTTCTCCTATAATGAGATTGATTACTGCCTCATAGAGACTTCATCTACTAGCTTATTGAACAAGAAGCAGATATTCACAACTACACACTGATTGGAACTCCTTGAATACAGCTATACAGAGGGAAGTGTGATGAGCACTGGGTCAAGTCCATGCTGGGGAAACACACTGAAAAAGCTGATCTGAGAAAGTGAGAGATAATGGACCCCAGACTGAAAGTTGGGGAACCAGCATGAGACTGTACCATGTACTCTGAATGTGGATATCAGAGCTTGCATAGTCTGTGGTGCCTCTGGAAGTGAAACCAGTATTTATTGAGAATCATAGAACAGAAGTGCTATATAAGTGTGGGAATTGACTAATGTGCACTTGATGTTGACCTGGGAATGGGACTGAAAAAAAGGAGGACTGGTGGGTGGGATGCCCAAAAGGAATAATTTGTGAAGAAA